>NC_056749.1:854869241-855169241 GCF_019279795.1 Protopterus annectens
CTGATATATACCTGTCAGTGACGAAACATTTCACTATGTGCTGTCATGACATTACATTCTCTGTTGACTGTACTCTCCTGCACACATGGGTTTATATTGGTGATTCAAATGTTTATTATACAGACAATTACTACCTATATATGCAAGCTGTGGTTAAGGTATACTTTTGCACATGATAAACATCCCTTCCTTTATCGGAATTGTAACCTCGAATGCACAAATACTATCTGGATGCTGTAACCATTGCACTGTTGACATTAACGTTGATTCCACCTATTTCCTATTTAGATGATTTCTATGTGTAAGCTAGGCTAAGCTAAGTGCGGGAGCCCCCTAACTCACTGAACTTCACGTACTCTGCCATAACAACATATAACAAAAGTACTGTGAGACAGTACATTACATTCCTAACTGCATTAGGCATAGCCCCTCACTGACACACTTCAAGGGAAACCTTGTGTGAATGGGTAACAGACTATACACCCCTGGGATCATGTGTCCCAGAACTTTACAGCCAGGGGGTGGGGGAGCCTGTCCAGTTTGATAGCTGTAAGATCTGTTGGGGAATTGAATGGTGTTGAATTGCCACATTAATATGCCCTCTTTAGATCACTATGTGCCCCTATCACCCTCCACAACCCCAGTCTTCAACAGCTTCCTGCAACTCTGTCTGGAATTGCTTCATTGGCTATGCTTGACAGAGGCTCAGTTACTTCATCAATGGTGTGGGGAAGTCCAACACACTGTTGCTATGCTTCTAATTGCCCTTGGGCAGATAGATGGTAGGCTATCTGTGCACCTCTAACATGCAGGCCATCACAGCCATAATATGCGAATAAACAGACCTTCAGATCACAATATACAGTGTCAACTCACCATGTAGTCAGGAAACAGTTGAGTACAGCACGAATATACAGACCACTGATACTTAGTCACTCCAAATGCCTATCTTGGAAGCTAGAAGACTTGTATAAGGTTAAGGCTTTCAATTGCTTACCACTAGGTTACTTACAGGGGAGATGAAAATCAAGCACAAATGGGGAACATGCATGCAATGATTCCATACTGGCCTATGTGTCTGCCTTACACTTTGGAATACTGGGCAAGGCTATTGGTGCCCCCATGGTGCCTTATTTAGGAGAGTCCCAAAGGTGAATACGAGCTCTGTAAACAGCACAATAGCAGATTCAATGTGGTTTATGCTACTCAACACCAGGGGTTGTGATCACAACATGCATGCACTCACAGCACTCCTCAGGATGGACAACATCAACATCTGTGCATTAAGTGCAATCTGTCTTAAGGCTCCTGAGAGCACACCAGCACTACCAGATTACAACCCATACCACACATTTCAACAGAAACATGGACTGACAGACATGGAGGAGCTGTATCCATATTCATCAGGGATACCTACACCTCCAGGTTAGTGGGGCAGCATGATACCTCTGTGATCATCCATGTGCAGCTAACATCAACCACAACAGCAATGTGGAATGTGGCCTGCTACGGATCACCCTCCATGACCCAGAACCTCCACTCCACCTACCTGGAGACAGTGGAGAACACAACAGTCCTAACACACACCCTGGCATTGGTCGATGTCAACTACCATACCAATAACTGAGAAATGTACTCTGGTACTCACCTGGGACCAGCTCTTCCTGGACTGTATCACCTCATATGCCCTATATTAGGTGGTAACCTCCCTAACGTGGGGTGGACGCTACTAGATGTGGTCATCACCAACATGGGCAACAGGTGCACCACAGTGGAGGTTTACCAGTCACTGGTTAGATCTGACCATGAACTATTCACTGTTTCCACACCCTAGCATCTCCCTCACCCATGGATACTACAGTGTATACCTTTCCTACAGCTAAATTTACACTACTAATGACAGGGGTGGCGGGTTTCACAGCCCCCACGCTAAGGGGAAACACTGCTCCAGATACAGACAGATTTACAAATGCAGTCTATAAGCACCTACATGGATGTATGGATTGTGCCAACGCTGATAAACCAAAACTCACTCCTCCTAGACAAGGACACTGGTCTTGTGGACCTCTGCAATAAACAGGCTATACTACAGATGTAGGACAGTGTTCCAGACACACAACAAATCCCACAAAGGGCAGACATCCATGACCACTATTAGTGTGATACGTAGGTCCCTCATGACTTCATCCAAGGCTGACATCAGCAGGAGAATACGCAAGGATTTGAAAGATAACTACAAAGCTTTATTTGGCTATGTCAAGGATCTACGTGGTGACACACAGATTTGCACTGTGCCAGTGAAATATATCACAAAATATGCTGGCCCTACTGATATTGCCAGCATTCTTGCAGATACATTCAGTGCATACTTTACCTCTTAAATATCCCACAACACTAACCGTAAGATACAGTATCCCAACCATCAGAGACACACAGGTGGAAATGGCCCTCTCTAACAGCAGAACACAGCATCAATGGAGGCAGATGCTGACCCAGACTGCATCTTGCAAACTGTACATGACAACCTATCCCCCACCTAATTATGCATTCCTACCTTAGCCTCTCCACAGACTACATGCCCATACAATGGGACATGGCAATGGTTATTCCACTCCATCACTGGGAAATCACAACTGACCATGGTAACTACCAGCCCATAAGCCTGACTAGCCTGGTCTGCAATGGTATGGTTCACATCCTCATGGCACTCATTAACAATGACATTGGTAACCTTCTGACAACCCAGGTCAGCTTGGTTGACTGCAGTTCATGCCTACTGAACCTGTTTTATGTCTTACATACAGTCACCAAGACGTTAGATGACAGGGGAGGTGGTTCACACATACTACCTGGACTTCACCAAGGCTTTTGACACCTTGCCCCACTCAGGTATTGTTGATAAACACACCAGCCTGTACATTCACCCATACATCACAGGTTGGGTTGCCAATGGGCTTACACACAGCCCACATGGTATGACTAGCTGTCTCCAGGTTCAACTCTTGAACAGTCTTGACTGGTTTCCCACAGGACTCAGTCCTGGGAGCCCTACTGTTTGGCATATACGTCTCAGATGTACAGGCAAACACAGGTGGACTACGGCAGAACATGTTTGGCAATGACTGCAAACTGGGAGCCATGACTGATAGTCCAGCTAACACGGACATCCCTCAGGGGGCCTCACAAAGAATGTCACAGGGTACCAATGACACGGCTTCCACCCAAGTGCCACTAACTGCATGGTCATTCCATTGTGGAATTGGCACCCACATATTAACACATGAGCGGCAGCCACTTTAATACAGATGAGGTAATGGGGTAACTAGGGAATAAGGTAGATAGTGATCTTCCCTGTGACAATCATATCTCCACAGTAGTTAGAACATCCTTCTATGTAGGCCAGCTGACTACTGCAGGATTCCCATCTAGACATACTGGGGTTATAGTGCCCCTTTATTCATCAGTCTTCAGTCCCATCATAGGGTATAATAATCCATGTGGGATGTACCTCAGAGACATGTCCAACAGCTGGGGGGTCCACAAATGTACCTCTCCAAGGGGAATACTGGCCTCCAACATATGACCTATGCAGCCGGACTGAATATACTCCTGCTTTACTCAGTGGCATCTCATTTACCCAGTGATGATCTCTGCTGTCCAGCACAGCCATGTTGAACTCTGGCTTGATGGATATGCTCCACCTATGGGAATCCATGTCACAGTGAACGACAGACTGTAGTGAGCTGACCTTGCCACAACAATAACCGGAAGATGCTGGAGGGACAGCTTCCTGTCACAGACACTCCCCATACTTTGGAACAACATCCCTAACTACATTTTACAGAGCCCCTCACTAACACTCTGCAAGAGAAACTTTGAGGGGTGGATGGGGGAACAGTAGATGCACCCAAGTGATCCCACCATTGGTCTGCTCCACAGAGGGATGGTTAATGACCCAATGGGGTGGCAAACACTGACACATTTTGGCTGGCCTTATGAATGGCCTCTGGCAGTTAGCCAAGTACCTACCTATGAATCTATACATACAGTATTTGCATATGCTGATAGCTTAGTTTACTTTTCAGGTGTTGACTTACCTTGTGCCACTGGCTGTTGTGTGTGCAATAATTGAGGGCTGCCTATGTTGGATGCACACAGTAGACTGCCCATAAATGACAATTTACAGGTAGTCTTGTGTGTGTGCCATCCATTTTTACTGTGCGTGCAGGTGGAGGAAGGTGTCAGTCCCTAGGTGCCTACTCTGTCAGTGTGTGTGCTATATGTTCCCTCTTTGCCAAGGCATGAGCATACTGGCCATGCCTCAGTCTGCCTACTGGGGCTGACTCAGGGTGTTCATGGTCTGAGTACCTCTGTGCCTGTGGAGCCCTTGGCAATGGTGGTGGGCTGTGAGGGCCTTCAACATTCTGTCCCTGCTGCAGCTGTTTTCGCAGGACCATATTGTGTAGCATGGCACACACTAGGAAGATGTGGGCACATGTACCTGAAAAGCACTGCAAGGCTCCACCAGATATGTCCAAGCAATGGAACCGTGACTTCAGAATCCCAAACACACACTCTATGATGATTCTGGTTTGTGTGTTTGCCTCATTATGGCACTCCTGCATGGGTGTGTGTGCATTTCTGATGGGAGTCATTATCCATGGTTCCAGTGCATAGACAGCATCCCCCACTAGGTGGCCATTTGGGATGTCCCCCCTGGCAAATAACCGGTACAGCTGTGAGGCATGCCAGATGTTGGAGTTGTGATGGCTTCCGGGACTGCCAGCACACACATCCATAATAATGCCCTGGGCATTGCACACGACCTGGCAGTTGATGGAGGGGTATACCTTGCAGTTTATGTAGTGCCTTCCCTGCTCACAGGGTGGTGACTTGATGTGTATGTGCGTGCAGTCTATTGCACTCAGTACCTCCAGGTATTCTACCACATGGTGGAAGAGACGCATATTGCTGGCCAACTCCTCCTGCATTCTGGGGAAGTATATGTACTCATTAGCATGTGGTAACATGGCATCCAGGAACTGGTGTAGTACCCTAGATGCTGATGCCTGTGAGATACCCATGATATCCCCAGTTGGTCTTTGAAAGATACCTGTAGCTGGTATTCTCAGGCTTACACATAAATTCGTATCCACTGGGATGGGTTCCCTTCTGTTTGTTTTGGCTCTGAGGCATGGCTAGCACAGCTCCACAAGTTGCTGTAGGGTGTCCCTGTCCACCCTGTAATGCTGTACTATTTCCAGATCATGTAGCCCCTGGTAGGTTAGCCTGCGTCTGAACACTCTTCTCCTCCTCTGGTGCCTGTGATGGTCGTGTGCATCTTCCTCCACACCACCTTTAGTCTCCAACACATGCTGGTGGATCAAAGCTATGGTAGCCCCTAACATGTACATAATAAAGGTTTCCCGTCTGTATACACCACTGGTGCAGAGTGTATGAGAATACACAAATGTGTGTGAGGTGCTTTCAAACTTTTTAGTATTGTGCTATGGATGCTGCTGATGTAAGTGGGTGTGTATCAACTATTCCAGCTGCTGCGTGTCTTAATTATGGGTTTTGCAATGAGTACTGCAAGTGTGAGCCTTTACTGTGGAGATCTACTTGTCTGCCTTGATTACTCTGTTGCCTTTTAATTCACTTTTAGACCTAGATCCCCTCCCATTATCAGGCATGCATCCACCTGCCATCTTTCTTGTTTTGTACTTTCCCTACCCAGTCATGGTGAATTGTGCCTTGTAGCTGATATACTGCATATTGCCTTTGTTCTGCTTTGACACTTTGCTGTTTTCTTTGCAGTACACCCCCTCCCCTTCCCTGTTCTACAGGTAGCTGCTTGCAGCCTTGTTAGCTGTTGTCATTGGCTAATTGTAGGCTCCTAGGTGTCAATTAGTCATTTGTACTCCAATTTCACTGCTGCAGCATTTCCTTATTTCTTTCCTATATCCTTCCTGCTTCAGCTGCAATGCACGACGCGCATACCCATTTACCAGGTTTACGCGCGTTTTCATCTCCATTCACATGCATACTCAGTTACCTTGTGTACTCTCAGCTAAGCATGACTATGGGCAATTCAACACACCCCTATCCTGCAGCTTTGCCTAGCAAGGGGCAGACCGGTTTAGCAATGCTCCAATGTGCTTACAGCAACGGTGACACACCCCTCTCTTGATGTCATCTTTATCGCAAGGGCTCACCTCGGTGTTATAATGCTATGCTGTTTTGTGCATCCTTACACCAGCTGCGATTCACTATTACTCCTCTCATTTGCATGGCATTGCCTACTAATTCCTAGCTACTGCGCATAACACTGTCACTGTCCCTTAGCAACCCTTGCGCCATGAGTATGGTGTAGCATGCCTGCCATTGACTATTATGGGGAAATCGTGATATGTGTTTCATTGCAGTTTTATTCTATATTTGTATATATTCCTTGCAATCCCCTTTGCACACTGTTGCCCTACACTTCCGCGTTGTGATAGTGCGACTATATATATTAAATGTTAATTTTATATTTTGTACATTTTTTTTATGCCAGTGGCTATATATTTAGCCATTGGCATATATTAACATTATAATACATGTGTTTGGTCAGCTGTCATGGCTCTGATTTTATGTTTGCAAAAATGTAAACCGTTTTCTGCGGTTTACATTTCTGCCTGCTTACACTATGCCTGCACCACTTCCTGAATCACTACATGCCTTCATTTGTATGCTACACTGCTGCACATTGGGTAATTAGCATACAAGGCTCAGGAGTTGTGGGCATAGCGTACGCAGGTAGTGCACATGGAAACAGCTCGTACCTGACTAGCTCGGCGGCCATATTTGGTGTTAGATCACCAACGCTCTGCCTGCACCTGGTGCAAGCTTCATGAATCCCGAGGTTTGTATTTTTCTTAGTGATAGAAACGAATATAGCAAGATTCATCAAGCTGTTTTCTATATTTATGTCAGACTGTCCTACAATGTTGTTTTACAGTATTTCCTGTGATTTCTGAACTCTCTATTGTCACTGTGCTGCATTAATTAGTGTTGCCTTGTGCTTTTTTTATTTATTATTAAATATTTTTTAAACCGTTTAACTGTGTCTGTTTAGTGTAGAGATAATTTAAGCTCTGAGAGTACTTGCATGTATTTAGTGATTCTGTACACGCCACTCCAAATAGGCTTAGCCCTGGGTCACACTTACTATTTGGATAAGAGTAACATTGCACATTAGAACTGGACACCCTTTGTTAAGGGTCTTTACAGTAACTGATGAGTAGTTGGTGGCAGTGGTTACTACCTTATAGCCTAGGCAGAAGGGGGCATAGCTAGTGAACCTGTGACTATCCCAACAGAGTGTAGCCTCCCTGACATCACAGATGCACAGGTGAGAGCTGCCCTCTGCAAAGCAAAAAATACAGCATCAATGGGACCGGACGGTGTCCCGGGCTGTGTTTTACATGAGCTCCAAGAAGAACTGAACCCTCACTTAAAATCACTGTTCAGTCTCAACCTTACAACAGGATATGTACCCAATGAATGGCGTACAGCAACAGTGGTCCCACTCCATAAAGGTCGTGTCACAATGGACCCCGGAAACTATCGCCCTATAAGCCTAACTAGCCTGGTCTGCAAAGCTATGGACCGTATCATCATGGAACTCATAAACAAAGACATTGGGAACCTCCAAACACTGGATCCTACCCAATTCGGTTAAGGGTAGATCTTGCCACTTGAACCTGGCCAATTTATTTGAAACAGTCGCCAAGGCAGTAGACAAAGGGAAGGTAGTCCACACAGCCTACCATGACCTTGCAAAAGCCTTCGACACAATACCCCACTCGGGCATCATAAATAAGCTCACCAGCTTAAATATCAACCCCTATGTCACAAGATGGGTTGCACACTGGCTTAGGGATAGAACCCACATGGTCAGAATTGCAGGTGCCATGTCAGGCTCTAAACCAGTTACAAGTGGCGTCCCACAAGGCTCAGTCCTGGGACCTCTCTTGTTCCTTATATATTTCTCTGAGGTACAGTTAACACAGAAGGACTATGGCTGACAAAGTTTGCAGATGACTGCAAACTGGGGGCCATAATCGACTTGCCGGCTGACACAAGCATCCTCCAAAAAGGTCTCACAGAGACAGATAACTGGTGCCAGAGCCATGGCCTAAAGCTATATACCAAAAAGTGCATAGTCATCCCCTTTGGGAAAAACAAATTGCCCACAAATTACCACATAGGTGGTAATACATTAAGTACAGAAGAAGTAATTAAGGATTTGGGGACCCAGGTAGATTGCAATCTCTCCTTTGACAATCACATTGCCAAAGTGGTTAGAAAGACATTCTATATAGCCCACCTTATCACAAAGGGGTTCACATCTAGATCAAGAGAGGTCATTGTGCCCCTCTACTCATCACTCATCAGGCCCATAATTGAATACAATGGCCCATTTGGGATGTACCTTACCCGACACATGCTACAACTAGAAAGACCCCAAAAGTACCTCACCAAGAGGATCAAGGGACTCAAACAGATGCCCTATGCAGTTAGGCTAAAGAAACTCCAGCGCTACTCAGTTGCTTACCGTCTACTCAGAGGGGATCTGTGCCTGACGTATAAAGCCATGTCCAACCCAGAATTAATGGACATGCTCCACCTCAAGAAATCCAAATCCATCAGAACTACACACTCCAGTGACTTAAACCTCAGCACAGAAATAAATAGAACATGCTGGAGGGACAGATTCATATCCCAGAGGCTCCCCTCACTCTGGAACAAAATCCCAATCCATGTCAGACAGAGCTCCTCAATGACCCTCTTCAAGAAGAATCTTGACGTTTGGATGGGAGACCGTAAATTTACCCCTGAGATTTCTTCTGTGTCACTACTAGACAGAGGCATGGTAAACTAACCTTAAATGGGCTATCTTCTGTGACCTACTATACAGAGGCACAGTCAACTAATCTAAGAAGGGTGGCGAAAGCCAAACACACTCTGGCTAGGCTTGTAAATGCCCTAGGGCAGATAGCCTAGTATGAACCTATGAACTTATGAACCTAGGCTTCCTCAGGAGTGTTTGTGTGTTTGTATATACATCAAATCTCAAAGTGTGTGTGTGTGTCAGCTACTTGGGCAGAGACATGAAGCACTGGTTGGACAGAAAGGGTGCTGGAGGTTTTGGCTTGACTACTCGGCTGAGATCTGAACCCTATAGCTATGCCAGTGGGGAGTCTTTTGGGGATCTGGAGAGAAAGGGAGAAACCAGCCCCAGACTGACTGTGATCTCTGTGTGTTCTTAAGGGAAATTGCACTTTACCGTGTATGTACTTATCCTCCCAATATGGATGGCCCTCACTGGTGCTATTGGTGAGGATTGTGGCTCCTTGATTGCTAGGCCAGTGCATGGGCATTACAAGGATAAACTAATGTCTAGGCTTGTAAGGGCCCTAGGGCCATTAGTCTAGTAACCCCCTATGATCCTATGAATCTATGTTCCTACTGAACTCCCAGGTGACATATGTCAAGAGTAGCAATCTGTGTCACGGAGTATGCCTGCAAGATTATGCTGTCTGCCCCCATTCTCTCTGACACACTGTTCTACACATACATACCTAGGTAACCATGCATATATACAGTCATACCTTGGTGAAGTCATATTTCTGCGTTGCCACCATGCCATCCTGATATGCTGTATTGGCACCAGGTCTCCACAGCATAGATACACATATCTCTGGAATAGAAACAGAAAAAGGTATGGGAGTATACAGTCAGCCAGCAATACTACCATTAATGCAGCATCATGGAACAAAGGTACATTACACTTTCATGTGTACTCATGACACATGCTAGCAGACAACACCTTACAGGGCATAACATTACTGCACTACAAACTGTAATTAAATGTACTATAGTCACCCTCTGCATCAGGCACATATTTGCATGTCCCTGCATTGATGGTATGGATGACAGGGATGTGGCACAAATATCATCACATGCACAGGGTGTGGTGTGGGGTTGACAAAGGCCTAGCCTGTGCCACACAGTTGACATCACATGTGTGTGCCTGGATGGCTGCTGGTCAGCTGGGCCATGGAGAGGAGCTGTGTTTGTCTGTTGGTGACCTGCATGTCAGAGTGATGTGTGAGTGCGTGCATGTATTTAGTCAAGCAATGTTCTAGCCCTACACAAGGGTATGTTGGACAGCTGTGGACCATACATGGCAGAATGTACAGTTCACCATCTCTGCCATGAACACAGGAACTGGCACAACCATGCCCAGGGTCAGATGCAGTACTACTTGCTGACAGTGACTGGTGTCTGCTGGGTCCATGCCCCTCACGGGAGCACCCAGGACCATGTGTCCATGTCCTGCCACATTGTGGTATGGACAACACCCTCTCTTCTGTAGTGCTGGTGGTACTGCTACTATGAGAGTGTGACGGTGCATGGCCATGTGGACTCAGCTGATGTTGGTGCTGACCTACGTCCATGTGTCCGATGCCCTACTCCCACCACATGTTCCAGCACAGACAATGCACAGTCAAAGAGTGGCAGTGTCTTACCACACCATCTGTTCACTACATTGGTGTAATGATGCATGGTGTCACCAATATTGTGGATGGAGTCATGGATGCCAGACAGTGATGCATCCATAGCCAAAGGATGTGGGGTTTTACTATATATGAAAGACATACACATGTCCAGGCTGGTCAGACAGTAAGATGCACAGGAGACACTCCAGGTGCAATTAACCATTGCCAAGACCACTATTCAAATAATGTAACCAGGAAGCCATTTCTGCCTATATGGACCTGTGCAACTCTATCAGGATCTGGCTCTGTACTCTGATCCTGGATGACTTTAACTACCCAAACATAGATTGGAAGAACTACTCATGCCAGCACACAAATGTCCAGACATTCATCAAATTTGTCAATGCAAACACCTTGGAACAGCTAGATGCTACCCCCACATGAAGTGAAGATCTCTTGGAGTTGATATTAAAAAACATGGGTAACCACTACAGCATCCCTACAGTATCATCCTCCATGGTAAAATAAGCCACAAAGTGGTCATGTTTGCAGTCACCATCTCCCACAATACCCATGTAGCAGTGGCGGATCCAGGGATTTAAAGAAGGGGGGGCACAGTCTGGAAAGTACACCAGCACTGGAGAAGAACACTGGGCGTCAGGGTCTGTTTAAAGATCACATTAACACGATCTGGCAGCACATGTGAAAATACAGCGATGTACATTCTGTTGTACAACATTGTTCAGTAGCTGTGGTAGTGGATGGAAGTAACTCCTATCCAGTATACAGCAAATTTACAGACAGCAGCAGGTGTTTCAAGGCATACCCGGGTGAGATTTGGTTACTCATAGAAAGTCACAGTCGCTTTCCATAGTGGCATAGTTTGCATATGCATTGTGATAGCCTGGTAAAGAGTCCCAGTGAAGGCAATATCACTACAGCAGGTATCATAGTAAAAACAAGCAATTTTGTAATGATGTCTGTGAAAATAGGTTCATAGGTTCATAGGTTCATAGGTTCATACTAGGCTATCTGCCCGAGGGCATTTACAAGCCTAGCCCATAGTTTTGTGGCTTACGCCACCCCTTTAGTTTGGAGAAACTATGCCCATTATTTTGCTGTGCCTCTGTCGAGCAGTGACACTGAGGTAATCCCTGGGGTATATCTGCGATCTCCCATCCATTGGTCAAGATTCCTCTTGAACAAGGCCAGCGAGGTGCTCTGCCTCACATATACCGGGATTTTGTTCCACAGCATAGGGAGTCTTTGGGTGATGAATCTATCCCTCCAGCACGTCCTATTAATAACCGTGTCGAGGTTTAAGTCTCCCGCCCTTGTGGCTCTGAGGGATCTAGATTTTTTGAGGTGAAGCATGTTCATCAAATCTGGGTTTGACATGGCCTTGTATGTCAGGCATAGGTCACCTCTGAGCAAGCGGTAAGCGACTGAATAGAGCTGGAGTTCTTTCAGTCGGGCAGCATAAGACAGATTTTTGAGACCCTTTATCCTTTTGGTGAGGAACTTTTGTGGCCTCTCCAGCTGCTGTTAGAAGGTCTTCCTAACCACTTTAGCAATATGAGTGTCGAATGAAAGGCCACTGTCAACCTGGGTCCCCAGGTCCCTGATAACTTCTTCTGTGCTCAGTGGATTGCCACCTATATGGTAGCTAGGGGTAACCTTGTTTTTCCCGAAGGGTATGACTATGCATTTCTTGGCATTTAACTTTAGGCCATGGCTCTGGCACCAGTTATCCATTTCTGTAAGACCCTTCTGAAGGATATCTGTGTCAGATGTGTTTTCAACTACGGCGCCCAGTTTGCAGTCATCTGCAAACTTTGTCAGCCATAACCCTCCTGTGTTTGCTTGTACTTCGGAAAAGTAGATGCCAAACAAGAGTGGGCCCAGGACTTAGCCCTGTGGGACACCACTTGTGACAGGCTTTGAGTCTGACATGGCGCCAGCAACTCTGACCCTGTGGGTTCTGTCACTCAGCCAGTTTGCCACCCTTCTTGTGATGTATGGGTTTAAATTTAAGCTGATGAGTTTTTCAATGATACCCAAGTGGGTTATTGTATCGAAGGCCTTCGCCAGGTCGAGGTAGGCTGTATGGACTGCCTTTCCCTCATCAATGGCTTTGGTGACTGTTTCGAAAAAGTCAACCAAGTTTAAAAGGCATGATCTGCCTTTGACAAAGCCAAACTGGGTTGGATCCAAAGTCTGCAAATTCCCTATGTCTCTATTTATGAGATCCATTATGATCCTCTCCATGGCTTTGCAGATAAGGCTTGTCAAGCTAATGGGACAGTAATTTCCAGGGTCGGTGGAGGCACCACCTTTGTGAAGTGGGACCACAGTCGCTGTGCGCCACTCCCTGGGTACGTATCTGGAGGTGAGACTAAGATTAAACAGCTGTCCTAACTGTGGGTTTAAATCCTCGTTGAGTTCGTGGAGCACACAGCCGGGGACACCATTAGGTCCCATGGATGCTGTGTTTTTTGCCTTGGAGAGAGCAGTTCTCACCTGGGCGTTAGAGATGTTTGGGGGGCTACAATCGTTTGGTATAGATATCTCTCCTTTTGGGGGTGGGGGAGTTTGCACTGAACCTGTCAGCCAGTATGTTGGCAATGTCTGTAGGATCAGTAATCTTCACATCATTTTGAACTAATTCTGAGCATGGTTTCTAACATAGCTAAAGAAGGCCTTATGATTGCCTTTTGAGTCCTTAGCTATTTTTCTCTCAAAATTTGCTTTGGATGATTTTATGAGAGCTCTTAGCTTTTTACTTATAGTGATCAAAGATGTCTTACCTTTTAAGGATGTTGCTCTATCTTGTAGTAGCTTCCTCCTTTTGTTGTAGAGTTTGTTTATGGCTGGGGTCCACCAGACTGGACGCTTGCCTTTGGTACAAAGAGTCTTTGTTTTGCTTGGGATTGCCTGATCCATGCAGTCCTGCAGGTGCTGGTAGAAGGCATTTGTAAGTGATTCAGTGGCTTGAGTAATGTTTACCGCCAGCTCGGGGGCCTTAAAGGAGACCACACTAGTCTTTAGAAGTGTGAAGTCGGCTTTCGAGAGGTTCTTTACTGTGGTCTTTTTTATTTCAGGTGGGGGTGGGATGAGGACCTCCAGCGAGATTAGTTTGTGATCTGATCTCACCAGTGAGGGGTATACTTCCGGTGTTGAACATTGTGCTCCCATGTTCGTGATGATGAGATCAAGTATGTTTTCTCCTCTTGTGGGGATGGTGACTAGTTGTTCCATGGCATTTGAGTTTATGAATTCCAGGAACTTTTGGGCTAGAGTGTTTGGGCTTGAGTAGTGTTCCCAGTCTATATTAGGGTAGTTGAAGTCACCTAGTATGATGGTGTTTGGAGATACATTTATCCCCTCCAGTGTTTTCAGGAAAGCCATGTGAGGTTCCTGGGTTTGCGAGGGTGGCCTGTAACATGCTACAAATTGCAGAGCAGTCTTGCCTATGGTTAATTGCACCTGGATGGTCTCCGATGCATAGTGCGTTGCCACCAATCTTGAGGTGTGGGTGTCCTAGATGAATATAGATACCCCCCCTCCTTTCTTGGTATTGTCCGGATTTTGGGGCCGGAACGCATGATATGAGGTAAAACCTGATAGTGCTGGGGTGCTCTCAGGAGCCTTGAACCAGGTTTCTGTCACAGCACAGACATCAATGTTCTCCATACTGAGAAAGGCCTTGAGTGTGTGCATTTTGAGATTGAGACTTCTGGCATTGAGCAGCATTACCCTTAGTTTTTTTCCTTTATTGTGTTCTAGGGTGGTAGGTTTAGAATTTGAGCCTTGCCTAAAAAGGCACTATGGGGTGGCAAGAGCCTTTGCCAATATCCGGAATCCCAGGGGTGACAGGTGCAAGCCGTCCCTTGCGAAGCAGCGTGGCTTGTCCAGCATGTCATCTCAGGCAGACAGACATTGGATCCCCTTTGAATGACACCAGAGTTTAAGCCAATTGTTAAAGCTGATCATCTTATCTCTGTATTGTGGCATCATTCTTGGTGAAGGTAGGATACTGCTCAAGGTCAGGGTCATACCTGCCTGGGCTACATAATCAGAGAGCTCCTCAATGTCTCTTTTCATGTAGTCCAAGGAGGTACGTCTCAGGTCGTTTACACCAGCATGGACAATGACTGAGTCGTACTTGTACCTGCTGTTGAGAGACCTGAGTGCTTGCGTTATGTGGCGGATTCTAGCGCCCGACAGGCAGCTTACTGTGACCTTCTCCTTACTCAGTCTGGTGAGCGGGACATCAGTGTGTCTGACTATGGAGTCACCAATGACTAGTGTGTCTAGCATTGTGTTTGGCCTTAAGGGCTGTGACTGTTTGACACTCTGACTGTGAGGTCTATGTGTTGCAGGTGTTGTGTTCTAAGGTGGTAGTTGTTTGGGTGTCTGCTTTGGTGGCCTCTGCTGTTTTGGTAGATTTTTGATCAGAGCCTCCGAGTATGTCTTTGTGTGTTTATGTGTATGATTTGAGGTTGTGATGGTACTATGTGAGACTGGGTCTATAGTGTGTGTGGTTACCTTCTCCTCCTGTCTGGTCTTGCCAGTCCTATGTTGAGAGAGCTCAGCCTTCAGTTTGGCCGTATAGTTGCATCTCTCGCATGTATTTGTGTTTTGTGGGAGGAGGAGAGGGTTGTCTGTGTACATGAGGCAATTGTAACATTGCCTCAATATTCCCAGGTTCACCAGCTGTGCAGGAGAGGACACTAGCAACTGATCCCTCGACATGCTAGAAGGAATAGACAAAAAAACTTAAAAAGAGATTCCGGGGGATGTGGGTGACCGAGAAATGGGGTTTGCCTTTTTGGGGTACTATCTATAACAAGAGTGCTGTATCAAGGTGATAAGTACTGTAGGAGCAAGTGCTAGTCTTTACAGATAGAGAATAGTCTACTTTGGAGTCAAGTAGAGATGATCTTTTTAGTTATAGGATACGCTGACTAGATCAGTAGTATAGTTCGAGGAAGGTAGTTTTAAGGGAAAATTTGAAGAGTGGACTTTAGGTAGTCCGAATAGTTTAAACCTGATTAACCACCGCTGCCCTAGTGTGCAAAGGTGGCAACTCCGCGCTAAAGTGCGCTTTATAGCAGGGGCTGGAAAAGACAGGAAATGACCCAAAATGGCCAATAAACTACAAGTTACTGCCTTAAACCACTCCTCTAAGGACAAACAGGCAGCTTAGTACTCCCCACTCTCACTGGTGAGTAAAGAAACTTCCCCCTGACCAAACAAGGAAAATGGAGAAACACAGGAACCAAGACAAAGCCCAGGGATCAGCAAAATCTGGTCTCTGGAACACTAGCTAGGAAAGTATGGAAAACAAGGATATTTTTTTTGTTTTTTTCAAGATTTTTTTACAGAAAGGCAGAAAATACAATAAATGCTATATTTTTCGGCTAATTGCTATCAAAAGCTAGTACACTTGAGTATTTTAGCCTGTAGTTTAACTTTTAGGCAAAACTTAAACTAGCAAGTGCAGTAAACCGTTTGAGCTTATAAAGACAGTAAAAACAGTGCAAACTTCGATAAAACAAGCAAAAACAGTAGTCGAAAGTCACAAAAGGTCGAAAAAGCCAAGAATAATACTTTAAATCTGGAAAGGTAGTCTTTTCTGGTCTCTGCTGCTACAGGAACACTGCTGGCCACCACGAGGAGCTGTGCTGAGTTCTCAATAGCTGGAAAAGCCCGCCAAAGCGCGCTTTATAGCAGGGGGCTGGAAAAGACAGGAAATGACCCAAAATGGCCAATAAACTACAAGTTACTGCCTTAAACCACTCCTCTAAGGACAAACAGGCAGCTCAGTACTCCCCACTCTCACTGGTGAGTAAAGAAGCTTCTCCCTGACCAAACAAGGAAAATGGAGAAACACAGGAACCAAGACAAAGCCCAGGGATCAGCAAAATCTGGTCTCTGGAACACTAGCTAGGAAAGTATGGAAAAACAATGATATTTTTTTTTTTCAAGATTTTTTTACAGAAAGGCAGAAAATACAATAAATGCTATATTTTTCGACTAATTGCTATCAAAAGCTAGTACACTTGAGTGTATTAGCCTGTAGTTTAACTTTTAGGCAAAACTTAAACTAGCAAGTGCAGTAAACAGTTTGAGCTTATAAAGACAGTAAAAACAGTGCAAACTTCGATAAAACAAGCAAAAACAGTAGTCGAAAGTCACAAAAGGTCGAAAAAGCCAAGAATAATACCTAAAATCTGGAAAGGTATTTTTTTCTGGTCTCTGCTGCTACAGGAACACTGCTGGCCACCATGAGGAGCTGTGCTGAGTTCTCAATAGCTGGAAAAGCCCGCCAAAGCGCTTTATAGCAGGGGGCTGGAAAAGACAGGAAATGACCCAAAATGGCCAATAAACTACAAGTTACTGCCTTAAACCACTCCTCTAAGGACAAACAGGCAGCTCAGTACTCCCCACTCTCACTGGTGAGTAAAGAAACTTCCCCCTGACCAAACAAGGAAAATGGAGAAACACAGGAACCAAGACAAAGCCCAGGGATCAGCAAAATCTGGTCTCTGGAACACTAGCTAGGAAAATATGGAAAACAAGGATATTTTTTTTGTTTTTTTTCAAGATTTTTTTACAGAAAGGCAGAAAATACAATAAATGCTATATTTTTCGACTAATTGCTATCAAAAGCTAGTACACTTGAGTGTATTGGCCTGTAGTTTAACTAGCAAGTGCAGTAAACAGTTTGAGCTTATAAAGACAGTAAAAACAGTGCAAACTTCAATAAAACAAGCAAAAACAGTAGTCGAAAGTCACAAAAGGTTGAAAAAGCCAAGAATAAGTAAATTCTACTTATCCTGAGGGTCGCTACTTTTGAACAGTACCCACAGCCAACCTCGCATCTCTTGGTGCCTACCATTGTGAAAAACAAGGCACTACCCTTTTCTACTCTACCTGCTGACTAAATTCTACTTATCCTGAGGGTCGCTACTTTTGAACAGTACCCACAGCCAACCTCGCATCTCTTGGTGCCTACCATTGTGAAAAACAAGGTTAAAACGCTTACCTAAAGTCTATCTAAACAAATAAGTTCAAATATATATGTAGAACTGCTAGTGCACTGGGTTCAAAGAAACGGCAGTAAAATCCTTAAAATAATAGCTAAACATTACATCTCCCAAAGACACTGGAAACAAAGGCTTGCTGTATTAAATTTCTTCTTGCCTGTTTCCACTTGCCACTAGTCTATTTTGGAACTGGAAAAGCCCCGCTCCGCTCGCCCTCGCTGCGCTCGGGCTCGCTCCGCGCCCCGCCCTGCCCCCAAATCCCACCCGCCCCCAGTAGTCCTACATTTATAGCTAGGTAGCCACACCCCTCTTTCTTCCCTAGCCAATCAAATTTCACTTTACTGTTACCCCCCTATCAATCACCAAAACTTCCCACCCCTTCAAACGCTAAAAGGCAAAGGCTCCTACTTTATCCCATAGCAATGCACCACAGCTCAAAAATAACAAAATCCGCCCTACATGAAAAAAAAAGGGCAACACATAAAATTATATCCATTTTACTACCAGTATTTACCCTACTCTACCTAATAACCAAATATGAAGACCAGCCCTACTCAGGTTTCCATTATCCTAGACATCATACTATAGCCCCCCTACCCCTGTGTAGTATCAATCACACAATCCAACAACTGCACAGTAAAACTGCTAATTCAAATTATTACTACCCTTATATATCAGAACAAACAAGCCCCAAATCTAAACATGGTCAGAAATTGCTACAGAAATTTATGAGGCTAATGGAATATCTCAGGAAAAACATCACTAAAGATGGAGATATCCACCCAAACCCAGGCCCCACAGCAAATACCTACTCTAACAGCCCACCACCTGTTCCAAGATATACTAACTCCCTCCAAATCTGCCACTTAAACATTAGAAGCATTAACAATAAGATACACAATCTACATGCTCTATTAGCTACCTACCTCCCAGATATTATGTGTTTAACAGAAACCTGGCTTAAACCAGGGACCAAGGACAATGAGATCATACCACCGGGCTATAATATACATAGAGCAGACCGCATAAAAAAAAGGGTGGTGGTATTGCAGTGCTCTACAAAAGCAATCTTAATGTCATTCTTAACCCCATTCAACCACCCCAAATCTCTAATGCTGAGATACTTGCTCTAAATCTACAGTTAAATAGGAAAAAAAGTATTAATCTAATTGTAATGTACATCCCCCCTGGTAAAAACTCTGACACATTGGAGAGTATCCTAAATTTGCTATCCAACAACTACCCCCAGGAATCTATAATCATGGGTGATATCAACATTGACTAGAACCTATGCTCCTCAGAGACCAACCCTACCCATATAAACCTTCATGGGTTCTCTCAGACCATCACCTCTGCTACCAGAATTGGGAACTCTAACCAAAAAGACAGTATCCTAGACTGGATCCTTATAAACAGCCAACCCCAACTGTATATGTCTGGGACCCTCCCTAATGAGCTCAGCGATCACCTTATAACATATATAAGGAAAAATAAAACAGGTAGTTCTACACCTCCCACGTATAAGTCAATTCGAAATAAGAAACATTTTGACCTCACAAAGTTTAAAATGGAACTTAGATCCTGTAACTGGGCTACTCTTAAGTATCTCCCCCTAGAAGAAGCAGTTTCTAAGTTTAATACCACTTTCCTAACCATACTTGATACTCATGCCCCTAAAAGACTAATCAAAACCAAAACAAATATTACACCCTGGCTTACAAAAGACTCCAAATCGAAAATAAAACTCAGAAACAAATCCTGGGAAAAATGGCGTACTACCAAATCACCCATAGACCGCATTAAATTCCAACAGCTAAGAAATATGACAAAAACATCCATATTAATTGACAAAAGAAACTACTACTGCCAACTACAAAATAAACACCAAAACACCCCTCAAAAATTTTGGGCAGGTTTAAATAACCTTCTACATCCTGAGAAATCCTCCACTCCTACCCCAGAAATAGTATCAGATAAAAACCCCGAAGAAATAGCCAATACCTTCAACACTTTCTTTACAGATACTATCCAAGCCCTGGCTAACCAATTATCCACCACGGCCTCCATTGCTATAGAACCCACACCAAAAACTCCTCAGACTTTCCATCTTCAACCAGTCTCTACTTCCTTCATTCGATCCTTACTTCAAAAGCTTAAACCAAGCACCCTCTCCGCAGACCTTCTACCAGCAGAATACTTACAACTAGCTGCAGATGACATAGCTTACCCCATCTCTATACTTATAAATCGTACTATTTCAGAATCTACAATTCCCTCAATATGGAAAATATCATACGTAATCCCACTCCATAAAGGTGGCTCATCCACAGAATTATCAAACTACCGGCCTATAGCCATAATGTCCCCACTGGCCAAAATTATGGAAAAATGTCTACACAAACAACTCCTTCACTATCTTACCCAGAACAAACTCCTGACCAACTCACACCATCGCTTTAGACCCAATCACAGCACTACTACGGCCCTCCTCTCCTTTACTGACATAATTAACCATAACCGGAATAACAAAAAAATATCCTCAGCACTCTTTCTGGACCTATCAAAAGCCTTTGATATGGTTAACCACCGACTACTCCATGATACCCTAAGAAATCTCCACCTGGATAACCAAACATTAGATTGGTTTCAGGCCTATCTCTCTGGTAGGAAACAAGCAGTACGGTGGGAAAATAAGCTCTCCAACCTCCTTCCAAACACCATTGGAGTCCCTCAGGGGTCCATTTTGGGACCACTTCTCTTTTCAGCCTTTATTAATGACCTCCATAAAGCCATCCCTGAGGCCACCTGTATCCAATATGCGATGATTGACTTTAGTATGCTCTGACAAATCTCTTGACAAACTACTATCCAAAACACAAAGCTGTTTTACAGCAATAGAGAAGTGGCTATCTGGACGGCAACTAATACTGAATCCAAAGAAAACCAAATTATTACTCTTTCATCCTACCCAAAAACTCCCTTACACTTCCTTTACCATACAATCCAATAATGGGACAATTATCTCCCCAGACTCCCACACGAAACTATTAGGGGTGACCATTGATAATAAACTCAAATTTGACATCCATATTAATCAAACTATTAAGACCATTAACAAGAAACTAGGGTCCCTATATAGAATCAAATCCTTTCTAACACCAATTGCAAGAGTAACCCTGGCTCGCTCGCATTTACTCTCTACCCTTCTATACGCCTCTCCAATGTTTACCAACCTTAATAAATCAGACCTAAATAAACTATCATGCTCCTACAATCACATAGCGAGATTTGCAACTGGTAAACCATATAGAACTCATCATTGTCTTAACCTAAAATACCTCGGCTGGTTAGAATTCCCTAACCTCCTCCAGCAAAACCAACTCATTGAGGCATTCAAAATACTCAAACACCCAGAAAAGTCTCCAGCACTGGAGAATTTAATCACACCTTACATCAATCTAAATAGCCTTCGGTCCTCGTGTAGGACACTTATTCAATCAGTCAAATCCTGTAACTCTGGAGGCGACGCACTATTTGCCAATTCCATTGGTAAGATATGGAACTCCCTCCCTCCCAGTATTACCACCATTACCTCCTTACCCTACTTCAAAAAAAGTCTAACTCACCATTTCCAGTCTCACTGGCTTTGCCAGTGCTCATAGCCAGATTAACCTCTTCATATTAGCTTACTTCTTTTTCTCCACTATCAAGCATTTTTCTCCTTCTGTTTATCTCTCCTTATCCTTCTCTCTTCACCCCTAATTCTATTTTTTCCTTTCTTCTCTATTCTACCTACCACTCTTATCTCTCCTTTGAAAGGTTTGACTTCCTAGGATACGTATATTTACACTTTTGTCTGTCTCCATCTATTTCACATTGTTGTCTTGTCTATTAAAGTATACATCAGAGAAATTTTATATTAATCACTTATATGACATGTTCTTTTTTCTCTATCTTTGTTTTTACTACAACAATGTATTAACATGTATCTTCTTAACTTGTATGTAATTGTACTCTACATGTGGAGCTTTTCTCCCCGGGCCTCCGCTGAAAATGGACATATATCCAGTCGGACTTATCCCGGTCAACAAATGTAAAATAAAAATAAATAAATAAATAATACTTAAAATCTGGAAAGGTAGTCTTTTCTGGTCTCTGCTGCTACAGGAACACTGCTGGCCACCACGAGGAGCTGTGCTGAGTTCTCAATAGCTGGAAAAGCCCGCCAAAGCGCGCTTTATAGCAGGGGCTGGAAAAGACAGGAAATGACCCAAAATGGCCAATAAACTACAAGTTACTGCCTTAAACCACTCTTCTAAGGACAAACAGGCAGCTCAGTACTCCCCACTCTCACTGGTGAGTAAAGAAGCTTCTCCCTGACCAAACAAGGAAAATGGAGAAACACAGGAACCAAGACAAAGCCCAGGGATCAGCAAAATCTGGTCTCTGGAACACTAGCTAGGAAAGTATGGAAAAACAAGGATATTTTTTTTGTTTTTTTCAAGATTTTTTTACAGAAAGGCAGAAAATACAATAAATGCTATATTTTTCGACTAATTGCTATCAAAAGCTAGTACACTTGAGTGTATTAGCCTGTAGTTTAACTTTTAGGCAAAACTTAAACTAGCAAGTGCAGTAAACAGTTTGAGCTTATAAAGACAGTAAAAACAGTGCAAACTTCGATAAAACAAGCAAAAACAGTAGTCGAAAGTCACAAAAGGTCAAAAAAGCCAAGAATAATACTTAAAATCTGGAAAGGTAGTCTTTTCTGGTCTCTGCTGCTACAGGAACACTGCTGGCCACCACCAGGAGCTGTGCTGAGTTCTCAAATGATGAATAACTTAAAAAACTTAAAGAAATAGTTATGAAAAAATGCCCCAAACAAAAACTAATTTTTACTATATGCATTATATGAAAACAAATGCAACCATAGTAGCATATCACAGAGAAATATAACACAAAATCTACTTTACTGTCATGCAATATCACATCTAAACCAGAAGCACAAACTTTTGGGTGAATCAGTAAAGATTTCATTTAATTTGTGCAAAAAATAGCAACACAAAACACTTTCTTCAGCAGAATCTTCAGCAGAACGCAAAAATGTATTTTAAAAGTTCAAGGCCAATCATCTCATCAACAGGCAGTCCCCATAACCACTGCCCAAATGAAGTATCTGGACTGACCCTTCCGTGAAAAAAAAAAGTATTACATCACTGTATGTTTTGTTTCATAGAAACAGTAATCACAGTTTTCATTCTTTCTTGTTCCATCCAAATACACTTCAGTCCTGGAAAGTTAGAATTACTACAGCAAACACCAGGGTCCAGACATTTCTTCCACAGACAGCCCCATACCCATTGTCTTTTTTTTTTTTTTTGGTATCTGGTCTAACCCTGTCAGGTTAAAAGAAAAAGAAAATAACGGTGGTATTAACGTATTTTTCATAGACACAGTCATCATGGCTTGTATTCCATCTTATTTCTCCCAAATACAAGTTAGTCTTGCAAAGCCAGAATTACAGAAACAAAACAGCAAGGCCAATAATTTCATTTGCAGACAGTCTCCAGAACCATAACCTACCTAAAAGATCTAGTTTGACAGTGACAGGATAAAAAATACATTAATGTATTTTTCTTTCACTTAATAGAAATTTTGATCCTGACATGATAAAACAAAAGAAAACAAAAAAAGTTAGCATTAATGTATTTTGTCTCATACATAAGTACTAGGTTAACTGATTTGTGCGCTATTTGAGCTTAGCATTTTTTTTCCCTAAAGGTCAGAATCAAATCTTATACTTTGTGTCTGTGCAAGAAACACTTTGCTCATTATACCATCCGCAAATCCCCATCAAATAGTAACAACAACATGTATTCCAGCATGCTTTACAAACATGTGCATTAGTCCTACAAAGCAATAATTATAACAGCAAGCAGCAATGCTAATAATTTCATCTACAGACAGCCCCCATACATATTTCTGTCTACAGTATCTGGACTGACCATGCCAGGTTTAAGCAATAAATAAATAAAACAATTGCTGCATAATTATAGTTTTTTCCCACAAAAGCAGTAATCACAGCTTGTATGCATCTTACTTCATCCAAAATAATACATTAGTCCTGTAAAGACAGAATTACAACAGCAAACAGTAGGGTCACATTTCTTCCACAAACAGCCCCCAAGCCCTCTGCCTTCCTGAAGCATCTGGACTAAACTGACCCTACTAGGATAAAAAATAAATAATAATAATGGCTACACTCCAGAAAGACAATAGTTACAACTTGTATTCCAACTTGCTTCACCCAACCACAAATTATTCCTACAAAGCCAAAAGTACAATATCAAACAGCACAGCAGGAACAATCATTTCATCTACAAACAGCCGTGGGCCCATTGCTACTCAAAGTATCTTGTTTGACCCTGCCAAAACTAAAAAAAAAAAGACTTACCTGCTGCTATCCAGAGAGATTCCAGGATCAACTTTTTCTAAACAAGATAAAGAAATTGCTTTCTTGTCATGTGAATGCTTCACTTTGTTATGAAAATAACTGTGTCCCTAAGTCTTCAAACAGGTTCCTTCACTTTGGCTGAAAGGTTGGGATGGGTAGGGCTGCGCATATAATAGGGAAGGGGTATTCCCACATCAAATAGTTGAGAAAAAGTGAAGAAATGTATGAGTAAATTAACTTGCCAATAGACGCGACTAAACTTGTAAATAACTACGAGATGTATAGTATTAGCGTTACCACATTCAAAACTATGGCAAGTGAAAAACTTCAAGGTACAGTAATAGATTTTACATATCTTGAGTGGCAGAGCTAAAATTATTCTAAAAAAATGCAAAAAAACTACAGTTATTTTGTAGCTGCCATTTAAGTACCTGTCACTCTTCTTTCTCATTTCCACATTATTTAGATGAGCTCCTCTCGGCCTCCCTCTTGAGAGCTTTATCAGTCAGGATAGAAGACATGGTTGCAGTAGTCACTGAGGATGTTAAGATGACTGGCTCCTCCAACTGTGTCTTCCATCATGACTTGTAATATAAAAACATAAAAAATAAAGCCTCTGTGGGTTGAAATTGGAAAATATAGCAAATGAGGTACACTCCCAACTGTGTGCCATGTTTGCGGTACATTTAACGATTTCAGCTGAAAGAGTTTACATTTTTTTTTATCTGTTAGGTTGTGTGGCAGGTTGTCAAAAAGGGGGTGGTGTGCACCCCTGTGCCATGGCCTAAATCTGCCACTGTGTAGCTATTGTCAGACATACAAACTCCTCCAAAGTTGATTACAGCCTCCTGAATGATGTTATGAACAGCTTCACAGCCCTCTCCTCCTCTGTAGGAACTGGCACCAATTTCCACAAATACACCAAAGCACTTTACGTGCATTTGTATAGATGCAGGGAGTCAGGTATACCCAACAGGACTACATCATCTTGTGCAAGGATAAGTAAACCTGTCTAGTGGACATCTGCAATAAATAGACTCAATAACAGGAGTGAAATAATGCTGTCCAGGACCAAGAAGGAGAAGGTGCCCAGTTTGAAGCACTGTCTCCTTAGCCTGAACAAGCAAATAAGGGCACTACTGAAATCCTGCAAAGCAAACTCCGAGCCCACATTGGTGACATCCACTACAGACAATCATATCTCATTCTTCACATATATCTGAAACCTCAAAGGAAGCACCCAGATCTGCTCAGATGTGGTGGTCAAAGACACCAGATGTACAAGTGCTGTAGCTATAGCAAATGTGCTGCCAGACAGAGTCAGTGAAAGCTTCACCCCCTGTCCTCCTCATCAGTACATCAGGACATCCCCAGTACCTGACACCTTCTCCGTATATGTAAGGCACAGGTCATCACAGCCATCTCAAAGTCATGGAATACAGCCTCCATGGGACCTGATCACATTGCAGGATGCAGCCTACATGACCTCGAGCATGAACTTGCAGCACCATTAGGCACTTTATTCAACCAAAGCCTGAATACTGCATTTGTCCCAGCCTAGTGGAGGACATCCACTGTTGTCCCTTGACACTAAGGTGAAGTGTGCACCAATCTGGCACATTATATACCCATCAGCCTAACTAGCCTGATCTGCAAGGCCATTGAACACATTATCATAAACCTCATTAACAAGGACATTGGTGACCTCCACACACTCAGTCACACAACATTTGGCTTTGTTAAGGGTGGATCATGTCTGTTACATTTGGTTGACTTCTTCGACACAGTCACCAAAGCCATGGATGAGAGGGAGACAGTGCACACTGCCTACCTTGACCTGGCCAAAAGACTTTGAAAATATTCTCCACTTGGCCATAATAGATATACACTCTCAACTAGGCATCAATGTATATGTTATGAGATAGGTAGCACACTGACTGAACCCACCTACTCAATATAGGGAAAGCCACCTCAAGCAATAGATCCATAACTAGTGGCATAAACCTGTGTTCTGACTTGGGGCCACTGTTATGTGTGATTTACTCTTCTGAGTTGCAGGGCACAACCAGTGGGCTATGGTTGACCATGTTTGCAGAAGACTGCAAATCCCCTAGTGATGTGGACATCCACCAAGAGGGTCTCATGCAGACACATGACTGGTGCCAGACACATGGCCTCAGGCCGCATACCACAAAATGCAGCATCAATCCCTTTGGGAAGAATGATGTTCTCACAAATTATCACATTACTAACATCCTCCTAAGTATGCAATCAGTCATGAGGGATTTGGGCACACAGGTTGATGGCACCATGACATTTGATCACCATATTGCTTCTGTTGTAAGGGTATCTCATCCAGGGATATGGGGGTCATAACATCCCTGTATTCCTCCCTAATAAGGCCGATTATTGAGTATAATGCCCGCTTCATCATGTACCTCACAAAGCACATGCAACAGCTGGGGAGACCACAGAGGCTCCTTACCAGGAATATCAAGGCCTCAAGCATCTACCATACACAGATAGGTTAAAAGCCTTATCCCTCTACCCAGTTTCATACAGACTCCTCAGAGGTGACCTCTGTCTGGCGTACAAGGTGATCACGGACTCCAGCTTGATGGGACTGCTGCACATCCACAAGTCAAGCACCACTTGAGTAACCCACTCATGCACCCTCAACCTGGTCTGTGACATCAACAGGACTTGTTGGCAGGTTAGCTGTGTACCCCAGACACTCACCCAGTCCACATCAGGCAGCAGAGTATCTCTTTACCCCTTTTTAAGTGAAAACTGGATGTTGAACAGGACATACATCCCTTATATACCACCTGTGTCCCTGTTGGATTGGAGCAGTGGGTGCTGATGTGCATAAACATGGGCTACACTCTGGGATAGGCTTATGAGGGCCTCAGGCCCAATAGCCTAGTTACCCCTATGATCCTAGGTATACTGGTTATGGCCCTGTATGCTGTGATGAACTGTGTTATGTCTCCACATTCATCATTGCCATATACTGTGGTGTGTCCCCTATGAGTGACATCCCAGTACCATGTCATACAGCCACAATTTGACAAATAGGTGAGTGGTACTACAAGTGTATGCATACAGTCCAGCAACATCTGTGTGACCCAATGACAGATGGCACTGTAAACATGCTGTAGGGTATCCTCCCTGTAGGTGTCCAACATCTGCAGTGCATAGATATTTGCAGAATGTCTACATGTGCCTGATATATGTGGACCCTCTGCCAGGCAAATGTGAATGTCTAGCAAATAGTTGGACAATACATAATGGTTGCTCCCAGACTGTGGGGAATCTGGTTGAAACATGCCAGACCCCTCAGAAAACAGTTATGGTACATTAATATCTGGTACTGTATTCATTCCCTTACATTGTATGTTTGATATGAACAGTCTGTTGCTGAGGCCGGACCTATGTCTCCCCACTACTACTGGCTATAACCTGCTGTCCTGCTGTAGGGGGTCAATGGGTATGCTAGACATAGCTCTCAAGTGATGAGATATGGGTGTGCAGTACTCAGTGACCTAGCCAGAGCACATCAGGAACAGTTAGGGACACATGGACAATGTCTGAACTATGCCTGTGTGACATTCACAGACTGGGAGGAGCTGACAGACAGTACATAATGTGATATGCCAGCTGTATCCCCCATAACTTACTGTCACTATTGTCTAAAACACAATCCATTAGCATTCGTGCATGAGCCAACCATTGCTAGTGGGACTCAGAGGGCCAGAGCTGTGATCTATGTCACAGCAGACAGAGCTGAAAGGGAAGACTGTAGGTGCTGGACAGCTGACTAACAGCAACATGTCATTTCAAGATATGTACTACAGACCTACTGATGAAATCCCTATTTCCCATAACTGCATCTTCCTATCTGTGTCCCATTACATAGGTAGTTGTATTACATACCTGATATAGTGCTGTACCCCTTTATGTGCAGAAATCCTTTAGTATAATGCTTATGCTATCACAGTCTGTCTTCATAAAGAAAGTCACATACATACCTGTTTACCATAGACAACAGATTGCCTTTTTTAGGTAATGCTCATGAACAGGTGATTGCCTGTGCACCAGTTTGTGGCTCATACTTGCTTATTTTGTCCAGAACACCTGGGTTGCATCTTCATTAGCCAATGGTATGAGACCACAGTGCTATTTTTATGGCCTTCATGTAGGCCTTAGCCCTTCTGGCCTGCGAGATGGACATTATCAAGGTGTGGGGACTACAGCATCACAGAAGGTAGGTAAAACTAATGTTCACTGTCCAGATTTATATGGTATGTCCACAGTTTTGCATGCTATGTTTGGCCATTGTGAACAGACTTTCTGATTATGTGGCAGTTTACTGTTTCACAGTGTGGGTTGAGGTCAGTAAGGCAACAGACAGATGTGAGTGTCATACATCATTTGCATCAGAATATGCATACTGCTTCAGCAGCTGCTGGTCTATCAGCTGTGTATGATTGTAGGGGAAGACTGTGATGCATGTCCCTGTCACTTGACCGTTCCCCCCATCCCCACCCCTTTCTGTATGGGTGTTGTGTGGATCCCCTGTTCAAGGTGGTTGGGAGGTATGGTAGGTCTGTAGCAGGTAGCTGAACATACTGCTGCATATGCTGCAGGCTGCAGCTACTGAATTCTGCCTAGAAGTCATACTGGGGATTGTGAACATATTGGGGGACAGCTAGCTGTATATGTCAGTAAGGGAGCAGTGTCAGCTCTGTTGTCACAGCATAGCCAGGGTGAGGGTACCAATAACAGTCCAAGCAAGGCATGTGCCTCAGGTACATATGTTATGTAATAGTGCTATCCAGAGGGTGGTAGGCAACATTTAGGATGCCTATACATATTTGTGAAGTGTGTCCCAACCTACAGGCCTTTTGACATGCTAATATGGGTAGCAGTGACTGCAGTAGCAGCAACCAGTTCTGCTTAAGATTGCAGGGCTCGGCCACTTATGTGTTGTATTGACAAACATGTACTTGACATGCAGCAGACTGGAATGGAAGACGGGAGTGTGAGTGGCAAAATGTCAAGCATGCTAGGAATGTAACAGATTGAGCTACTGAGTCAATACAATGGCAGGTGCATTTGCAAGACATATGTGTATGCATACAATCTGTTACACAGGATTTGCATGAACATGTGTGTTTGGATGGGTATGGCATGTGACACCGAACTGTCTGTCATGATTTTCTACTCTCAATCTGTACTGACTTGCCAGTACTTCAGCACAAAGAATAGGTTTTGTGACAACTGTGCCAAAAGTAGGTGGCACAACTGTGGACATTCTGCAATAATCTGTGCAGTTGTCAGCTCTACCTGATATCGTAGGCCTCACGTACATCCATCAACATTTATTTGGCTGTGTACTGGTTTGGTGCATCACAGTCCCAAGTATGCTGTCATTTTTCCCATTATATGTACAAGCAGTGTGTCACTGGCAATAAGGATATGTTTATGGAAACACCTGTTCTACTTCAGAGCTGAGTGGCTTAAATGGCTAATGCACTGTGCTGGAGTTGACAGGTTGCTGGATTTGAGACTTGGCAGTGTTTTTTTTTTTTTTTTGCTGATGTGCATTACTGGCAATCAGGATATCTTTATGGAAACACCTGTTACTCTGCAGAGCTGAGTGGCCTAGTGTGCTAATGCATTATTCCCTAGTTTACAGGGTCCTGGATTCAAGACTTGGTGGGGTGATTATTTTGCTGATGTGCATAACAACATCAGAAAGACAGAAGATGATTAAAGCAGTTTTAAGTGGATTTAAATGGGTTAGCTTCGCATAAACCCGTGCTAATTCCAAAAAAAGAAAAAAATGGGTGATAGGAAAGTGGTGAATGGGGGCAAGCAGGGGGAAATACAATGTGAAAGGCAGATAAGGATGTGCAGGACAGGTGTAGGAAAGGACCATAGCTCTCCGTTTCTTCTACAGCAACCCAAAATAAAGGCACAAACCGAGTAGCCAGTTCCAAAAAAACAGATAGTTTAATTCACAAATCCACGAGTGAACACACTAAAAACAAAGTAAATTAACGTAGCATAAAGTGTTGCCCTAACGTTTTCGTCATATAACTTCATCAGATAAAACAGCACAACCAAAAAACTTAACAGTTTAAATATAAATTTAAAATGTTTGCAACCAATAAAAACTGTCAATCAATTAAAGACCATAAATAAATTACAATAATCTGTATGTTTAAAGTGCTATGCTTACTAAAATAAGTATTGAAACCATATAAAATATATAAAACTATATATATAAGTAAGTTGTGTGAACTGAAAATAAATACATTAATACAAATACTGTATCAAAGCCTGATATTATAAAACCCAAATAAAATCCTTGTTAAATGGGTCTTAAAACTGTTAAAACATTAAACAAGTTAAAAATGTATATGCTAAAATGTATTATATATTTACAATGTAACAGCACCATCTACAGGAAAAAAACAAGAAAAAACAGGGACACATGAATCACAAACCCTAAAAATATTCCTTGTTTTTATATATCTTAGATAGGGTAAAATCAATACTGAACTCTTAAATGTGTAATGTAAAATTTCTAATGTAAAGTGTGTATTATAACTTAGCAGCCCTTAATTTCAAGACGGGCTTTACAGATAACATGTCGTTGAGACCTGGGGAATGACTGGCATCTAAAACCAATTGCCAAAACAATTCCCTGTATTCTAAACGGGTCTCCCATGGACCACCCCTAGGGCCTGTGGGTACTACCTCAATTACAAAGAATTTGAAATTAGCTTTCTCACAGTTTAAAGTGTGTTTAAATAATGCATTGTTATCATTCTTTTTCCTCATGTCGTGACCGTGTTCATAAATTCTTTGTTTCAACCGCCTCTCCGTTTTACCCACATAAAATGAATCACATGATGTACAAAGGCTAGGTACACCACCCCTGAGGTGTTACAATTTGCAAACCCGTTTGTGTTAATATACTTGTTTCTACTTTTCAAAAATAGGGTCCCAACATTCAATATGTTACAACATTGAACACAACTACCACATTTGTGTGTTCCTTTCCTGTTGCTCTCACACGTATTATATGAATATTTATGCATACCTCCTTCCAAAATGTTTTTTACATTGCACCCTTTTTTGTATATATAATGCAGTGGTTCGTCAAAAATAACTTCCAAATCAGAAATTTTGGCAAATCTAGACCATTCAGTGTTAATAACTCTTTTCACTAAGTTGGTTTCACCTGTGTATGTCATAGTAAATCTCAAACAAACAATAGCTGAATAATTATCCAACAAAAGACCACAGTTGAGCAAAAACCTTTATACAAAAACAAAGCTTTCAGGTTAAACACCCTTTCTCAATGTTACATATAGGTCCATTTTAAAACAGTTTATATAGGAGCCCAATACTATCACATGACCAGCAGCCCAAAATCACATGATCAAACATTTTAAACATTTAAAACTCACACACATATATAAATAGTATTATTACAAATTACAAAAAAACCTTTACATACATATAACAAATAATTAAAAATTAAAAATTACTTTAATTTTGTACGCTGTATTTTAGTTAATATAGGTTTTAAGGAAACAGCACTATTAAGACCTGGTGGAACATCTGCTATTAATCTAATGATCCATTCAAATTCCCTTATTTCCAAGGTGTTACCAATATCTCCACCCCTATCCGATATCTGAATATTGTCAATAACCCTAAACTTAAAATTATGACTCAACCCACAAACACTTATATGTTTATACAGGGCGTTGTTCTCATTAGCCCTTTTTATTTCCGATTTGTGTTCTATTATACGTTCCTTTAATCTTCTAGTTGTTTTTCCAACATAGAAGGAGGAACAAGCAGTGCAGGTAGCAAGATAAACAACATTATTAGTCAAACAGGTAGCTGATACATAAAAATTAAAAATCTTATCAATCATTGGATGTTTAAAAACATTTCCTTGCATATTATTAGTACAGACATTATTAGACATGATATCCCCACAACAACTACAGTTATAACAGGGAAACGTGCCTTTTCTTATTATATTATATAGGTTTTGTGTATTTACATTAAAATCCTTATAGCACAGTGTACTCTTTAGTGTCTTCATATTTCTATATGCAAAGCGTGGCTTACTCCCTAGAATTGCTTTAACATCTTCTGATGCCATTAATATCATCCAATATTTATTAATAATGCCCTTAACTAAAGGTGTCATGATATTGTAAGAGGTAACATACCTCAATGCATCTTCCCCCATTGATGTGTCATTGGTACACATTTCACCCGATGAAAAAATAGGTTTATACATGGCATGCCTATTACTCTTTATTTCTGCCATAATTTTAGTTAAAACATCAGTTTCATATCCACTGTTTATAAACTCTTCATATATATTCTCTATCTGCTTTAAACATATTAAGTCATCGGTATTTAACCTACTCGTTCTGGCAAATTGTGCCTTAACTATACCACTAAACACATGCGGAGAGTGCATACTAGAGCCATGCAAGTATCTTCCTGCATTGACTTATTTCCTATATACACTTGTACTAATATGATCAGCCTGAATTCCTATATTAACATCCAAAAAACTAATTTTACTATTAGAAAATTCCATACTAAATTTTAAAAAAGTAGTGTTATTAAGAAATATAACAAATTCAGAAAGTTCAGATAAAGTTCCCTTCCAAATAAAAAAACAATCATCTACAAATCTTTGATAAAGGCATATATTATGATTTAAAAATGTAATGCCATTATATATGTAAGTCCTTTCCCATTGGTATAAAACCAAATTTGCGTAAGTATTCGCAACTGGTGTGCCCATTGCAACACCAGTTAATTGCAAATAGTATTGTTTATTAAACACAAATACATTATTGGATAATACCACATCTAATAAAGAGCAAATCATTTCAATATGTCGATGTGAGAAGGTAGAACGTTGAACCAAAAATTCTCGTATAGAACTGATACCATAATCATTAGGAATAACTGTAAAAAGTGAAGAAATATCCATGGTCACTAATAATAAACTATTTCCAACTAAATCAACTCTATCAAAATTATCATACCATTGTTTTAACTTCAATATAAAATCCGTTGTATCCTTTAAGACAGTTTCACACTGAGTTAATAGTGGTTGTAGCTGTTTCTGTAAATATACTGAAATGGGCTCAGTTATCCAGCCCTTACCCGAAACAATGGGTCTCATTGGTGGTTCAGTTTGTGATTTATGTATTTTTGGTATCCCATATAGCTGGGGTATAACAGGGCAAGGAACAGTGAAAAAATTAAACAAGTCCAAATCTATGTCACCAGTTAGTTGCAAATCATAAATACACATATTTATGTATCCAATACATTTCTTTATTTCAAGCGATGTTATTACCTTAAATGCTATAGCATCCATTAGTAGTTTTGATACAGATAGCATATATTTGGACTCGCTCATCACTACTGTAACACCCCCCTTATCAGCTTGTTTAATTACTATATTGGGATTTGATTTTAAATCCTTCAGAGCCATATATTCAGGGTATGTAAGATTATAGATTTTCCTAATCCTTTTATTACAATACACATTCCTCAAATCATTTTCACATAAATTATAAAATGCTGTCAAAACTGGTGTGTTTACTGGTATAAAAGTGCTACGTCTCTTGCAGTCAGAAAGTGCTCTATTATCACCCTTAAATATCAGTTTTAAACTTACATTCCTTACAAAGTGCTTAAGATCTGTTAAAGCACTTACAATATCATCACAAGCTGTAGGAATAAATCCAAGACCCTTTTGTAACAGCGTATAATGCGCTGTCTGCAAATGAAAGTCAGATAAGTTTAGAGTACTTGCCACTATCTTCGGACTGCTTCCAGTTGTTTTAAAGGACTGTTGTTTTTTTCTTTTATTTGAAACTGGCGTTTCTTTTACTGCAGTTCTCCCTCTCGACGTCGAGCGTTCTTTAACTCTTTCAGCTTGTTGTCCACCAGGTCTTAATAGTGCTGTTTCCTTAAAACCTATATTAACTAAAATACAGCGTACAAAATTAAAGTAATTTTTAATTATTTGTTATATGTATGTAAAGGTTTTTTTGTAATTTGTAATAATACTATTTATATATGTGTGTAAGTTTTAAATGTTTAAAATGTTTGATCATGTGATTTTGGGCTGCTGGTCATGTGATTGTATTGGGCTCCTATATAAACTGTTTTAAAATGGACCTATATGTAACATTGAGAAAGGGTGTTTAACCTGAAAGCTTTGTTTTTGTATAAAGGTTTTTGCTCAACTGTGGTCTTTTGTTTTATGTCATAGTAAAGGCAGAAGAAAATGTTTGCCCCTCATTGACCTGTGTGGGATCTACAATTGCTGTGTTGGTAGTAGGCAATGTTTTACCCAAAATGGGTGCAAATCTATTCCCCCGACCATCCTTAACTTCTGTATAAATTTTGGTCAACATGTCATTTGGATAACCTCTGCTTCTAAACATTTCCATTATAATTTCACTTTCATCTTCAAATTCATTGTCCAATGAGGTCATTCTACTGGCTCTGACTAGCTCACCTTTGAAAATCCCTCTCCAGGAACTTTTAAGATGTTCAGCTTTGAAGGAAGGAACAAGTTTTGGAAATAGGGTTTCCATGAAAGAAAATAAGACAGCACAAAGTAACCAGGCTCGACGTGGTAGTCTGGACGGTTTTCCTGCTCTTACTTTTGCGAATTTGAGTATGAATGCAGGGGAACAAACGAACGTCACAACGCACAATGGAGGTGCTGAGGGTAAAGGACAGTTGAACAATTCACATTCAGCAGGTACAAAAAGACTTTTTAAAAACATTTTAGACTTCAAAATTGACTTTTCTGTGAAACCACAAAATACCACTCATAGCGATAATGATTCATATGCTACGATGTTTAACAAATTGGACGTTTTATTGCATAAATATAAGAACTGGGAAATTGACAATGCTTATTTAAAACACTGTTTAAGTTTAAACATTGTTCCTAAAGGTTTACGGGTGTGTAAATACCCAAACAATGTAAAAGAAGGATCAGAATTTCATAAGGATTTAGTTAAAGCTTTTGATAGATGTGCTATGGATATTATGAGAGCTATTATAAGAAGTAATGAGCTTGAAATGGAGGTTGTTTTTCATCATATTGAAACAGTGAACAACAAAATAATGAATGATCTGTTATTTCTTGTAGCAACTTTAAAAAACAAGTACACCAATATGTTAGCTAGTATTGAATTAAGATATAAAAAGATACAGGAGAGAAAATTAAAGAAGATAGACAGAGACATTAACGAGTATAGTAAACAGATTCATTACCCAAGACCTAGGGAATATAAAGAAAACAGTAATTTTCAGAATTTGCCTTATAGGGATGACTATATGGATAGATGGGAGGGAAATGTTAACCAAGAAAACTTAGATGGACAGGTCCCTTTAGATCACCCATCCCCGGGACGCCCAGAGAGATTAAAAAGAAAGGAACCAGTGAATTACAGTTACAATTATGGCCACCAGAGACAGAAGGGAAGGGGACCAACAATAACAACAAAAAAAAGCTATTGGAAGTAAATTTTAATGACAAAATATTAAGGGAAGGTAACACTAGCACCTACCAAGGATTCAACATTTTTAATTACACTAGCACCAAGATAAGTAAGGGACATTTTACTTTATTTTCAAAAGGTTTTACTTTTATACCAAAGGTTAAGACTAATATTTTTAACTTATTAGTTGATCTCAAGTTGTTTATTAGACAAAAAAACTTAGAAATACTTTTTCAGCACAAGAAAAGAGACACGTACACAACCCTTTAACTAGAAAAAGCACTTTCAATCCACCTTTACACCCTTAGTTGAAGAACTTTGAATCTTTAGTAGAAAAAGAACTGAGGGAGCATTTGAAGTACACTAGAGTGACCCCTAACCTCACAATTAAAGAAAGGGAAATTTTGCAGGCTTGTAGAAACAACAGGAACGTTAGAATAATGAAACCAGACAAAGGTGGCGGTGTTGTTTTCATGGATTATATCATGTATGAGGGTAAAATGCTGGACATTTTAAATGATGAAGAAACTTATGCTAGGGTTTCATTAAATGAAATACACATAGCTTACAGGAAAATACAAGTGTGTTTAAACAACCTACTTCTTGAGGGACTGATTGATTTAAATACATACAATTATTTGAAGGTTGAAAAACCTAAGGTTCCCTCAATTTTTGGCATTCCAAAGGTGCACAAAGATTTAGTTGACCCACCACTGAGACCAATAGTTTCGGCTGAAGGCTCAGTGACTGCACTTTTGGCAAAATACATAGATTTAAAACTTAAACCCATTATTTTGAACAACAAGAGTATTTTAAAAGATTCATGGGATTTTTTGAGACGTATCGACAACACACTGATCAACACAAAAAGTTTTATCACACTTGATGTGATTGATCTATTTACTTGTATTCCTCACATGTCTAATATTGATGGACTTGGTGTTAAAGAACAACTTCATATTTTTTCAAGGTGAATATTTTAAACAATTGAAGGGAGTGGCTATAGGGGCACATTGTGCGCCCACCTACGCTAACATTGTCCTTTTGTATTGGGAGAATAAATACGTTTTTTCTTCAAAGTACCACAATTGTTGGAATTTATATGGGCGCTTCATGGATGATATTTGTTTATTCTTGAATGATTCAGAAATCAAGTTCGCAGAATTTTTAGAATATATTACTGGAACTACTAATTTTTTGTGGTTTACACACCAGACTAATGACAGTGAACTGGTTTATTTAGATGTCAATTTACTTAGGACACCCAATGGTTTCAAGTCCAGAATACACAGAAAACCACCTTTTTCTAATTCTTACTTACATTTCAATAGTGCCCATCCACCACACCGAAAGAGAGGGGTTTTCAAAGGTCAGCTAGTCAGCCAGTAGAATGATCTCATTGGACAATGAATTTGAAGATGAAAGTGAAATTATAATGGAAATGTTTAGAAGCAGAGGTTATCCAAATGACATGTTGACCAAAATTTATACAGAAGTTAAGGATGGTAGGGGGAATAGATTTGCACCCATTTTGGGTAAAACATTGCCTACTACCAACACGGCAATTGTAGATCCCACACAGGTCAACGAGGGGCGATCATTTTCTTCTGCCTTTACTATGACATACACAGGTGAAACCAACTTAGTGAAAAGAGTTATTAACACTGAATGGTCTAGATTTGCTAAAATTTCTGATTTGGAAGTTATTTTTGACGAACCACTGCATTATATATACAAAAAAGGGCGCAATGTAAAAAACATTTTGGAAGGAGGTATGCATAAATATTCATATAATACATTTGAGAGCAACAAGAAAGGAACACACAAATGTGGTAGTTGTGTTCAATGTTGTAACATATTGAATGTTGGGACCCTATTTTTGAAAAGTAGAAACAAGTATATTAACACAAACGGGTTTGCAAATTGTAACACCTCAGGGGTGGTGTACCTAGCCTTGTGTGCATCATGTGATTCATTTTATGTGGGTAAAACAGAGAGGTGGTTGAAACAAAGAATTTATGAACACGGTTACGACATGAGGAAAAAGAATGACAACAATGCATTATTTAAACACACTTTAACCTGTGAGAAAGCTAATTTCAAATTCTTTGTAATTGAGGTAGTACCCACAGAGCCTAGGGGTGGTCCATGGGAGAACCGTTTAGAATACAGGGAATTGTTTTGGCAATTGGTTTTAGATGCCAGTCATTCCCCAGGTCTCAATGACGTGTTATCTGTAAAGCCCGTTTTGAGATTAAGGGCTCCTAAGTTATAATACACACTTTACATTAGAAATTTTACATCACACATTTAAGAGTTCAGTATTGATTTTACCCTATCTAAGATATATATAAACAAGGAATATTTTTAGGGTTTGTGATTCATGTGTCCCTGTTTTTTCCTGTTTTTTCCTGTAGATGGTGCTGTTACATTGTAAATATATAGGTTCATAGGTTCGTACTAGGCTATCTGCCCTAGGGCATTTATAAGCCTAGCCAGAGTGTATGTGGCTTACACCACCCCTTAGGATGAGAATACTACGCCCTTTTAGGGTTTAGTTTACTATGCCTCTGTCTAGTAATGACACAGAGATGACCCCCGGGGTAAACCTACGATCTCCCATCCACTCGTCGAGATTTCTCTTGAATAGAGTCAATGAGGGCTCTGCCTAACATGGACTGGGATTCTGTTCCAGAGTGTAGGGAGCCTCTGGGTTATGAATCTGTCCCTCCAGCACGTTCTATTTATTTCTGTGTTGAGGTTTAAGTCACTTGTTCTCGTGGCTCTGATGGATTTGGATTTTCTGAGGTGGAGCATGTCCATTAATTCAGGATTGGACATGGCCTTGTACGTCAGGCACAGATCACCTCTGAGTAGGCGGTATGCGACTGAATAGAGCTGGAGTTTTTTCAGTCGGGCAGCATATGACATATGTTTAAGACCCTTTATCCTCTTGATGACGAACTTTTGGGGTCTTTCCAACTGCTGCAGGTGTCGGGTGAGATATATTGGTCTAAACTAGTCGAGAAAGGTGGGAAAACAAGGATTATTTTTTTGTTTTTTTGTTTTTTTTGTAGAAATACACAGAAAATGCAGACAGTGATAAATTAGTTACACTAGCACACTTTAGTGGGCAGCCTCCACAGTTCAATTAAACAAACAAACAAGCAAACTTTCGACTAAATTCGACTAAATGTAACTTTTTGCTTGTTTGTTTGTTTAATTGAACTGTGGAGGCTGCCCACTAAAGTGTGCTAGCCTGTGTAACTAATTTATCACTGTCTCTGCATTTTCTGTATTTCTACAAAACAAAAAATAATCCTGTTTTCCGCCTTTCGACTAGTTTAGACCAGTATACAGGCATTGCTGTATTCTGGGCTGTGGTGTAGTTCCTGTGTTGTCCATTACCTTACTTGGATAGAAGGAAGTTTCTTTGCTCACCAGTGGGAGTGGGGAGCCTTGAGCAGCCTACCTGTCCTTGGGGGAAGTGACCTCAGCACAAGAAGCTGTTAGTAATTGGTTGTTTGGGACCATTCCTAGCTCTTTTGTAGTTCACTGCTTAAAATCCACGTTTGCACGGCTTTGTGTGGTCGTGCGCATAGCGCAGCGCTGGTTAAACAAGGTTAAACTTGGTCAAACAAGGTTAAACTTTTTCTGGCTCCGCCAAGTCTGCTCTTCAATTTTTCCCTTAGAACTGTTCTACTTGCAATCTAAACAGCCTATACTCTATCTGAAAAGCTCAGCACTTGCTCCTAAATGGGGCATTGTACTCAATCATTGGCCTGATAAGAGAAGAGTACAGGGGCACAATGACCTCTCTTGATCTAGATGTGAAACCCTTCATGATAAGGTGGGCAATATAGAAGGTCTTCCTAACCACTTTGGCAATGTGAGTGTCAAATGAGAGGTTACTGTCAACCTGGGTCCCTAGGTCCCTGATTACCTCTTCCGTACTTAATGGATTACCGCCTATGTGGTAATTTGTCGGTACCTTGTTTTTCCCAAAGGGTATGACTATACATTTTTTGGCATTCAGCTTAAGGCCATGGCTCTGGCACCAATTATCCATTTCTATGAGGCCTCTCTGAAGGATGTTTGTGTCTGCTGGAGTATCAATTATGGCGCCCAGTTTGCAGTCATCTGCGAACTTTGTCAGCCACAATCCTCCTATGTTTGCCTGTACCTCAGAAAAATAAATGCCGAACAAGAGGGGTCCCAGGACTGAGCCCTGTGGGACACCGCGTGTGACTGGCTTAGAGTCTGACATAGCTCCAGCAACTCTGACCCTGTGGGTTCTGTCCTTGAGCCAGTTTGCAACCCATCTTGTGACATATGGGTTTACATTTAAGCTGGTGAGTTTGTCTATGATGCCCGAGTGGGGTATTGTGTCAAAGGCTTTGCAAGGTCAAGGTAGGCTGTGTGAACTGCCTTACCCTCATCAATGGCCTTAGTGACTGTTTCAAAAAAGTCAACCAAGTTCAAAAGGCAGGATCTGCCCTTGACAAAGCCAAATTGGGTAGGATCCAATGTCTGTAGGTCCCCAATGTCTTTGTTTATGAGTTCCATAATGATCCTCTCCATAGCTTTGCAGACCAGGCTTGTCAAGCTTATGGGGCGGTAATTTCCAGGGTTTGTAGAAGCACCGCCTTTGTGAAGTGGGACCACTGTTGCTGTACGCCACTCTTTGGGTACGTATCCTGTAGTAAGGCTAAGATTAAACAGCAGCCTTATGTGTGGGTTTAGTTCCTCTTGGAGTCCATGTAGCACACAGCCCGGGACACCATCCGGTCCCATTGATGCTGTGTTTTTAGCTTTAGAGAGGGCGGCTCTCACCTGGGCATCTGAGATGTTAGGGAGGCTACACTCTGCTGGGATAGTTATTTCTCCTTTTGGGGGGGGAGGAGAAATTTGCACTGAACCTGTCTGCCAGTATGTTGGCAATGTCAGTGGGTTCAGTGTATTTTGTGTCATTTTGGACTAACTCTGAGCATATCTGGGAGTTTCCACACAGGTTTCTAACATAGCTAAAGAAGGCCTTGTGATTGTCTTTTGTGTCTTTTACGATTTTTCTCTCAAAGTTGGCCTTGGATGATTTTATGAGTGATCGTAGTTTTTTGCTAGTACTGATCAGAGATGCCTTCCCTTTTAGGGATTTTGCTCTGTCATGTAGTAGCTTCCTCCTCCTGTTGTAAAGTTTGTTTATGGCTGGGGTCCACCAGACCGGGCACCTGCTTTGGGGGAATGGGTCTTGGTTTTATTTGGGATTGCATGATCCATGCATTCTTGAAGGTGCCCATAGAAGGCATTTGCAAAGGATTCAGCGGTGTGGGTTGTGGTTTCCACTGGCCCAGGGGCCTTGAAATATACCACTTCAGTCTTAAGAAGTGTGAAGTTTGCTTTTGAGAAGTTCTTCACTGTGGTCTTTTGTGCAGGGGGTGGGGGCGGGATGTGGATTTCCAGTGAGATTAATTTATGGTCTGATCTTACCAAAGAGGGATGTACTTCCGGTGTAGAGCATTTTGTCCCCATGTTTGTGATGATCAGGTCTAGTATATTGTCTCCTCTTATGGGAATGGTGACTAGTTGTTCCATTGCATTTAAGTTTATGAATTCTATGAACCTTTGGGCTAGGGTGTTGGGGCTTGAGTAATGTTCCCAGTCTATGTTTGGGTAGTTGAAGTCTCCCAAAATGATGGTATTTGGAGAGACATTCATACTCTCCAGTGTCTTCAGGAAGGCTGTGTGGGGTTCCTGAGTTTGAGAGGGTGGTCTGTAGCATGCTACAAACTGTAAGGCAGTTTTGCCTATGGTTAGTTGCACCTGGATAGTCTCCGATGCTTTGTTCATTGCCACTAACCTGGAGGTGTGGGTATCTTTGATGAAAATGGATACTCCCCCTCCTTTTGTGGTCCGGTCCAAGTTTTGGGGCCGGAAAGCATGATATGAGGTAAAACCTGATAGTGCTGGGTGCTCTCAGGAGCCTTGAACCAGGTTTCAGTCACTGCACAGACATCGATGTTCTCCATACTGAGGAGGGCTTCGAGGGTGTGCATCTTGAGGTTTAGACTTCTGGCATTGAGCAGCATTACCCTTAGTTTTTTTCCACTTGTGTTTCTAGGGAGGTAGGTTTGTCATTTGAGCCTTGCCTAAAAAAGGCACTATGGGGGTGGCAAGAGCCTTGGCCAATATCCGGAAGCCCAGGGGTGACAGGTGCAAGCCATCCCTTGCGAAGCAGCATGGCTTGACAAGCATGTCATCCCAAGCAGACAGACATTGGATCCCCTTAGAATGACACCAGTAATTAAGCCAGTTGTTAAAACTGATCATTTTGTCTTTGTACTGTGGCATCACTCTTGGTGAGGGTAAGATGCTGCTCAGGGTCGGGGTCATACCGGCCTGGGCTACATAATCAGAGAGCTCCTCTATGTCTCTTTTCATGTAGTCCAGGGAGGTACGTCTCAGGCTGTTCACACTGGCATGTACAATGACTGAGTCATATTTGTACTTGCTGTGGAGTGACCTGAGTGCTTGTGTTATGTGGCAGATTCTAGCTCCCGACAGGCAGCTTACTGTGACCCTCTCCTTGTTCAGTCTGGTGAGCGGGATGTCAGTGTGCCTGACTATGGAGTCACCTATTACAAGTGTGTCTGGCATGTTGTTTGGCCTTAAGGACTGTGACTGTTTAGCACACTGACTTTGTGAACTATGTGTTGCATGTGCTATGTCTTGAGGTGGTGGTTGCTTGGGTGTCTGCTTTGGAGGCCTCTGTTGTTTTGGTAGATTTTAATCAGCGCCTCCGAGTATGTTTTTGTGTGTTTATGTGTTTGGTTTGCAGTTGTGATAGTTCTATGTGAGACTGGGTTTGTGGTGTGCGTGGTTACCTTCTCCTCCTGACTGGTCTTGCCAGTACTGAATTGAGAGAGCTCAGCCTCCAGTTTGGCTATATAGTTGCATCTCTCATATATTTGTATTTGTTGGGAGGAGGAGAGGGTTGTCTGTGTACATGAGGCAATTGTAACATTGCCTCAAGATTCCCAGATTCACCAGCTGAACAGGAGAGGATGCCAGCAACTGACCCTTCGACATGCTAGAAATAGTGAAAAAAGATTGCTGTGTAACTGAGTCAGAAAGGACCTATAGGGAAATGGGTACTCAACAGAATTTAGGTGAATGAAGTACTTTTGTTTGTTTAAGAGTGCTTTACCTGTATACAAAATGCTTTAGGAGCAAGTGCTGAGCTTTTCAGATAGAGTATAGGCTGTTTAGATTGCAAGTAGAACAGTTCTAAGGGAAAAATTGAAGAGCAGACTTGGCGGAGCCAGAAAAAGTTTAACCTTGTTTGACCAAGTTTAACCTTGTTTAACCAGCGCTATGCGCATACGCACACACAAAATAAAGTCGTGCAAACGTGGATTTTAAGCAGTGAACTACAAAAGAGCTAGGAATGGTCCCAAACAACCAACCAATTACAGCTTCTTGTGCTGAGGTCACTTCCCCAAGGACAGGTAGGCTGCTCAAGGCTCACTCCCACTGGTGAGCAAAGCAACTTCTTTCTATCTAAGGTAATGGACAACACAGGAACTACACCAAGCCAGAATACAGCAATGCCTGTATACTGGTCTAAACTAGTCGAGAAAGGGAAAACAAGGATTATTTTTTTTTTTTAGAAATACACAGTAAATGCAGTGACAGGGCTAAATTAGTTACACAGGCTTGCACACTTTAGTGGGCAGCCTCCACAGTTCAATTAAACAAACAAACAAGCAAAAAGTTACATTTAGTCGAATTTAGTCGAAAGTTTGCTTGTTTGTTTGTTTAATTGAATCAGGAGGCTGCCCACTAAAGTGTGCTAGCCTGTGTAACTAATTTATCACTGTCTCTGCATTTTCTGTGTATTTCTACAAAAAAAAACAAAAAAATAATCCTTGTTTTCCCACCTTTCTCGACTAGTTTAGACCAATATACAGGCATTGCTGTATTCTGGCCTGTGGTGTAGTTCCTGTGTTGTCCATTACCTTACTTGGATAGAAGGAAGTTTCTTTGCTCACCAGTGGGAGTGGGGAGCCTTGAGCAGCCTACCTGTCCTTGGGGGAAGTGACCTCAGCACAAGAAGCTGTTAGTAATTGGTTGTTTGGGACCATTCCTAGCTCTTTTGTAGTTCTCTGCTTAAAATCCGCCTCTGGGCGTTTTTTTCTGGCTATACTGCTCAGACAAGCTCCACGTGGGTTTACAGAGTGGTCCTAGCAGCAAGGAACTCGAAAAAGCGACTACCTTCTGGATTTAAGTATCTTTGCTTTTTTTTCACTGAAAATAGCTTCTGCTGCTTACTTTGAACTAGCCTGAACTGTTTTTTTACTGATTACTGCATTTATTTTAAAATCTGCACTTAAAGTTACATTTAGTCGAATTTAGTCGAAAGTTTGCTTGTTTGTTTGTTTAATTGAACATAATACATTTTAGCATATACATTTTTAACTTGTTTAATGTTTTAACAGTTTTAAGACCCATTCAACAAGGATTTTATTTGGGTTTTATAATATCAGGCTTTGGATACAGTATACCAGTTGGTATTGTGTTCCAAAGGAGTTTTTGGTTGTTCTTTTCAATGTTGTAACATACTGAATGTTGGGACCCTATTTTTGAAAAGTAGAAACAAGTATATTAACACAAACGGGTTTGCAAATTGTAACACCTCAGGGGTGGTGTACCTAGCCTTGTGTGCATCATGTGATTCATTTTATGTGGGTAAAACAGAGAGGCGGTTGAAACAAAGAATTTATGAACACGGTTACGACATGAGGAAAAAGAATGACAACAATGCATTATTTAAACACACTTTAAACTGTGAGAAAGCTAATTTCAAATTCTTTGTAATTGAGGTAGTACCCACAGAGCCTAGGGGTGGTCCATGGGAGAACCATTTAGAATACAGGGAATTGTTTTGGCAATTAGATTTAGATGCCAGTCATTCCCCAGGTCTCAACGACATGTTATATGTAAAGCCCGTTTTGAGATTAAGGGCTGCTAAGTTATAATACACACTTTACATTAGAAATTTTACATCACACATTTAAGAGTTCAGTATTGATTTTACCCTATCTAAGATATATATAAACAAGGAATATTTTTAGGGTTTGTGATTCATGTGTCCCTGTTTTTTCCTGTTTTTTCCTGTAGATGGTGTTGTTACATTGTAAATATATAATACATTTTAGCATATACATTTTTAACTTGTTTAACGTTTTAACAGTTTTAAGACCCATTTAACAAGGATTTTATTGGGTTTTATAATATCAGGCTTTGGATACAGTATTTGTATTAATGTATTTATTTTCAGTTCACACAACTTACTTATATATTTATTTTTATATATTTTATATGGTTTCAATACTTATTTTAGTAAGCATAGCACTTTAAACATACTGATTATTGTAACTGATTTATGGTCTTCAATTGATTCACAGTTTTTATTGGTTGCAAACATTTTAAATTTAAATTTAAACTGTTAAGTTTTTTGGTTGTGCTGTTTTATCTGATGAAGTTATATGACGAAAACGTTAGGACAACACTTTATGCTACGTTAATTTACTTTGTTTTTAGTGTGTTCACTCATGGATTTGTGAATTAAACTGTTTTTTTGGAACTGGCTACTCAGTTTGTGCCTTTATTTTGGATTATTGGTAAACCTTTGGCCACTTGTGACCATCCTTTCTGTTTCTTCTACAACAACAGCTGTGCAGGTTGTAGACAATTTGGAATTTTAAGCCTCACATCTCAGAGAAAGGGGTGTGCGTGACAGAACTGTGTTGATTAATTGTAATGATTGATTGTGGGCAATGTAAGTGTGGGATAAATGGAAAGCTATGTATGGGGCGATATTATTTTTGGTGGTACAGATGCCTGTTTTTTTTTAAGGTGAGAGTGGAATGTTGGGAAAGGGTTATAGGTAAGATTGGGGAGGTAAGTTGGGTAGGAGAAGTTACATTTGCAAACAGACAAGACAGACAAAACAGCAGACAGGGATGGTGTATTACACATGAGGGGGGTAAACATCTTGTACGGGGAGGGTTTTGTGGAATTGGAGCTTCATGTGTCCCCAGACAGCAGCAGTGAGACTGAGCTCCCCCTCATGGGCAGTCACCACTGCTTCTTCAATGTCCTGAAGGTGGCTGTGCAGGGAGCTGAATGCCGCAGCCAGTCTGCCCCTCCAATTTGGTCAGTCTGCCCTTAGTCTGGTGCAGCCAATCATCGACCCCTTTGTGGATGATCCTGTGCACCATTCCTGGTAGCTATTGATGGGTGACAACTCCCTCTCCACGCCCACTCTTGGCAGATGGGCCCTGTCCCCTGAGGCAGTTCCACCCAGAAGTGGTGCAGGACAGGCAGAGGGGGCAGCACCAGGGTGCCACAGCCAGTTGAGGTGAGGTAGGTGGATCCACGGGAACCAGCCTACCCAGTCATGCTATGGTGTAGAGGTTTTTAAAAGTGTATAGGTTAGCAATGTACAGAACATTTAAACATTAGTTATAACAGCATGCCAGGTTGTTGCACATAATCCAGTAAAATAACATTGCATAGCATATGGAACACAACAATAAATGGGATAACAGTCAGTACTGTAACAGCATGTCAGTAAGCGTTACAGCAAAAGGCCAACAACATAGGTAATTCAACAAAGTATGTTAGTATGTAACTATTGCAATATATAACAATAATAACACACAAGGCCCAACATAATGTTTTGAGACCAACATATGTTAAAAGTAAACTATACCCGATGTATAACAATAATAAATTGTGATGCAGATAAGGGGTGGGGAGAGAGAGTGACATTCCATTACTACCCGTATAGGCGATATTACTACCCATATAGGCGATATTGTTTGCAACAGTACTCTTCAATACTCTACAGGTCTGCCCTTACTTTATGTATACAAGTATCCTATAGCTTCTGTAGCACCTACATATGTCTCAAGCTATCTGCATGGGGCAGTATGAGCCAGGCTGTAACACCTACAGGTACACAACTACAGGGGGCTATTACATGTCTGGGGAATGTATATGACTGCCAAGGTGTGCTGTGAACTGATGTAGTGTGAGTGTGCTATTGACATAAATCAAGTGGATGTTAAATCTATGTCCAAGGGATTTGGCAACGATGATCACAGTCTGTGACAGCATGACACTTGAGAGAGATATATAGTGCATAGTACAGAGAGTTTTTACTTATCATGACGTCCTTGGCAAGCATGGGGTTAGACTATTGGCAGACATTCACAGAAGCATCAAGCATACAACCATTCCAAGATTAAACAGTTTTATTTGTTTTATTAACTTGTATTAGTGTACTGTTGACATTTTATTTACAGAAGTTGTATCACCTTGCTGAGCAATGTTGCTTACACTCTGGTACATCTGGACACACAAATTAGTAACCCATTTGAACAGCTACTACAGCCATTTATTTACCTGTAATTCCTGCAGGGAGAACATCTGTTAACAATACATAAGTGTTTCTATAAATATGTATTGGTACTTGCCTCTAGATTTGAATCCAGGTCTGTGTGTGAAAAAATGTACAACATACCTAATGTTTATCAAACTGAGCTACTACTGAGTATTGATTGACTGGCATGTGCCTAGAGCTCACCTGGTAACAAACTGTGACCTGGTAATAGAGGTAGAGTGTTATACAAGACTGTAGTGACACTTGAACACACATGCATAAGATTCATGCATGACAGAGATAGTAGGTGAACTGTGCATTAATGTATGGAATGCAGGTGTCGACAATGAACCCCTAGTGGGTAAAAATATGTGTAATGTGTACAGACCATATCAGAGTGCTGGGTTGACTACCTGACCCATACAAAGTTGCAGATGGTATATTTGCAGTCTACAGCTATTACAGTTTCATACTTGCCTGCAGCAGTGTAAGTAAGATCAGGAATGCATATACAAGAAATGCAATGGTTAACACAAGACAATCCTGAGATACACACTATTATACCTTGGCCGCTCCTATTATAGGTTCAGATCTTAGTGCAGAACAAATATACTGCATTATATTTTGTAGTACAGCTCCACATCTACAGTTTAGCGAAACACTTTATTAGCTAGCCTTCGGTCACTTAGTGGTATTATTCCTGTTTTTCGTTCACAGCACTTGTAATACTCAAGTTCATGGCCAACAGCCAAAATACACAGATATTGAAGAACACAGCTTTTTAGGGGTGACATCATGCAAGTGACTGGTATACATCTAACAGTCTGTATTGATAGACAGTTCATATAATACAGGTGTTGCAAACAAGCTGTAATTCCACAATTAATGCAGTAGATATTTTATTTCCTTAGCATTATGAATGTAGCTGAACTTATTTCCTTAACATTATTAATGTAGTTGAACAGTATTTCCTTAACATTATGCATGCAGTAGAAACATTTATTCCCTTAACATTATTAATGCATTAGAAACTTTATTTTCTTGACATTATCAGGTTTCATACTTTCATCTGTAATTAGCTGTACCTGGCATTACACTCAAAACAGAATATACTTACTGGCAGTTACTACTGTACTCTTTCTTATTTATATGACTATAGATTGGACAATATATCTGTACTCACCACACTCATGTTGAAACTTGGCCAGGTGCCCTGTATGTGCCTCCGGGTTGCGAGCTTTTTCCTCTACAGCTGTGGGGAAAGAAACACAACATTATGTGTATGTATCTATCAGATAGTCATACTAGAATTTTGAAAAACAATGCTTACAATACTTACAAACTTGTGGGTCATTGTCCTCCTGATCATCTTGGATCCATGTGGCCAAGAGATCTGCCTTCCTACTCTTCAGGCCATCATAATGGTGACGCACCTGCTCACCTGTGCAGGGGATACCAGTAGCACTGGTGAGATTGTGTGCCAGCCAGTCCCAGGCCTCTGATTTATACCATGGTACTGGCCCTGCAGCAGCCGGTTGTCATGGTCTTTTATGAGGAGTCCAACCATGACCCTGGACTCCAAAATGCCCCACTGCTGCATCCAGAAGCATGCATCCTCACCTATTGCTGCCATAGTTCTTGCATGGGTCAAACGCCAACAGGTTCTGGCTGTATTCCTGCCTGTTGCACTTAATTAAGGCTGTTTTATCACCCTGTGCCACCACTGGACCATTTTTAAATATGTGGTGCTTTGCATAGCACAGCGTAAACCCACTGAGCTCAGCTGAGCAGTGCTTAACTAGCAATGTGCAAATCAGCTTAGCTGAGCTGAGAACTGCTTAAACTGGAATTGCTTAGCAGTGCCCAAATCAGCTAAGCGGAATGGCACATTGCAAACCAGAATTTAAGAAACAAACAAAAAATAAATAAATAAATAAAATGATGTGTTCATTACTACTAGTTTATTATTATATGTATGTATCTACTTCTATATTTCCTGACCTTATGTATTTTAATTCCTTTATCTTGGAGTATAACTTTTATGTATTGTAAACTTGTGTGTAACTGGAGTTTTCTCCTTGGGTCTCCACTGAAAATGGGCTTCTGGCCCAGCTGGACTAACTCAGTTAACAAATGTCAATAGATGCATACATAAAAAAAAAGTTATATACTATTGCTATCAAATATAAAAGCTGAATGGCCTGTTTGTGTATTCAAACTGTGCATCTACTGCACATAGGTTCATGACTCTAACCATTCAGTTATATGGATTTGTAAACTACTGCTATACATTTCTATATACATTTCAGCTATGTTTAAGCACTGCTGAGCACCGTGCCACTTAATTCTACTCAGCTATGCTTAAACTTGACCTTTCCATTCATAATTAAATGTATCCAGTTTCTATTTATAGATGTCTGGCACATGTCCACTGCTAAGCACCAAGCAAACACAAAACAATAAAAAAAAATTAACATAATTAACTGTTTTATTTCAGTGACGTACATTGAATATCCAGCATTTTTACAGTGCAGGGTATATGTTACTCATCTCCAGACACAGTAACACTCCCCCTACACTGATTCAGTAACAGTGTTATACGGCTCTCCTTCAGTAGAGCACCTTCATTAATATGCAAGGTGTGCTGCCAAGGGGGAACCACATACACAGCCGTGTTATTTTCTGTGTAGGTCTTCCACTATTCCTACATGGATTTTATTAAATCCCCATGAATATCTGTCCATAAAGTGGGCTACTTCACCCATGTACATTTATTACCTGGATTAGGAGAAACAGAGAGCATTATCTGTTAGCCTGAAAACAGCCTTGGACCATACTATTTTTTATTTATTTATTTTTTATTTTACATTTGTTGACCGGGCTAGTCCAACTGGATATATGTCCGTTTTCAGTAGAGGCCCGGGGAGAAAAGCTCCATCAGTTGTACACTTTTACAAAAAGGCATAAATGGTTACATAAGAAAGATAGGAAATAAAAACAATAATATAATCAGATAAAAAAATACATTGGCATAAAAGTTCACATGACATCATAGCAGGTTAACCAGATAATATAAAAAATAAAGTGTTTTTTTTAACAAGGGTAATGGAAGAGAGAAGAGTTGGCATTAGTCAGGATTAGTGCAGGAGCAAAGCCAGTGTTTATTGAGATAAATCTTTAGTTGAAATTTGAAAAGTTGGAAAGAGGTTAAAGAAGTGATATCAGAGGGTAGTTTATTCCATGTTTTCCAACAGAGTTGGAGAATAAACTGACCTGCATTATTGTTAGGTTTGGTAATATTAATCAGAAGTTTATTTGAGGAACGTAGTTGTTGCAGGTTGTTGTATGGAGAAATAAGGTTAGTAAGTGTTGGTGTGTTGGTTGGCTGATATAGAATCTTATAAGCAATTAAGATCTGTTGAAGTACAAGTTGGTTAGGAAGTTCAATCCAGCCTAGTTCTTTTAGGTTCAAGCAGTGATGAGTTCTAAAAGGAGATCCAATAGTGAATCGAGCTATGTTATGATAGGATGTTTCTAGTTTCTTCATGTTGTTTTTGGAAAGATTAGTGTAAATGGGGGAAGCATAGAGAAGAGTGGAGATTAGGTGAGATCTAGCAATGGTGGACCTTGCTGTGGGTGTTAGGAAAGGTTTGATTCTGTAAAGGGATCCTATTTTTTTATTAACTAATTTTATGGTGTTGTTGATGTGAGAGTCAAAGTTGAGGTTATTATCAATAGTTATCCCTAATAGTTTTGTGGTCAAGTCAGGAGAGATGAGTGTTCCGTCAGTGGATGTAAGAGTAAAGTAAGGTGGAGTAGATTTACGAGTAGGTGAAAAAAGTAATAGTTTTGTTTTCTTGGGGTTGAGGAGTAGACAGCGGTAAGAGAACCATTGTTCTACAGCACTGAAAGCTTTTTGAGTAAGTGACTGGAGTTTAGCAGAGCAGATTATAGTTGAGTCGTCCGCATATTGTATACAGGTAGTATATGGGATAGCAGATTGAAGGTCATTAATAAAGATAGAAAATAGCAAAGGGCCTAGAATAGAGCCTTGAGGTACACCTAATACTATGAGTTGAGCAATACAGTTTGCATGCCATTAGTTTTGCATTCGACAGCTATTAGAGTGTTATACTTGACTGCAGCAACCTTACCATAGACAAGCAATGCATATAGCTCTACTGCAATGGTTATGACAACACAATCCTGCTGTACACCATTTTGCCTACTGTTATTTGTATTGTTTATTGTTTATTGTAATACAGCTGATATTGTTAATTTATTGCATTACAGCTCAAATTGCTCATTTATTGCACTACATTTATACTTGTCCATTTATTGCACTATAGTTTTCAGTGTAAATACTTTATTTCAGTAAATGCTTTCTTTTTCTTGCTTATTGCACTACAGTTAGCATAATAAATCCATACTTACCACACTCACAGTGCAACCTTGCCAGGCACCTGACATAAAACTCAACATTGCATGTCCTCTCAGCTGCAGCTGTTGGGAGAGAAGCACACCATTATGAATATCAGTTTTTCAGACATTCAGCTTGCATTTTGGTAAAACAGTGGAAAACATACTTACATATTTGTGCGGCATGCTCAGCTCTTGCCTCTTGGACCCAGGTGTCCAAGGTTCCCCTCTTTCTCCTCTTCAGGTCATCATAATGGTGATGACATTGCTCACCAGTGTGGGGGGTACCAGTAGCACTGGTAAGTTCCCTGGTCAACCTGTCCCAGGCCTCAGCCTTATATTCTGAGCCCTGGAAACCACACTGCATCAGCCTGGGTTCATCGTTCGTTATCAGGAGCTCAGCAAAGACCCTGGACTCCTGCACACCCCATTTCTGCACCAGGAAGTGTGCACCCTCTCCAACACTGCCTGGCATATCAGCTGATAAGTAGACTTCAAAGAATGGTGGAAATTTTTGCATATTGTGCCTAATATAGACTGTTTTCCCACCCTTACACATCATTGAGCAACATTCAAAAAAGTGCCTAGTCACTTAGCAGAATGCAAACCAGCTAAGCAGAGCTAAGCAGCACAAAAACTTTCACAACTGAGGTTTTGGCGAAGCTTAGCTCCGCAGAAACAGTAGTAGCCATTAAAATGTTTAAGCAGTGCACAGCACAGTGCAGCAGTGCCATATTTAACAAATTTGTTTTTAAAATTAAACATAAATACTAAATTAAATTACAGATATCTTATGAGTGTTACAGACTCAAACCCAGTACCTACTTAGCATTAGGGTATAACTCTACCCATTTAGCTACATTGATATTATGAAAACTAGTATACCTTCACATATACTACTGGACTAGCTGTTAGCAGTGATGAGCACTGTACCCCACCATGCAAACAAGCTTAAACAAACCAAGAAATAAATAATTAATCACATCTGATTTCTATTTTAGATGTCTGGCAGGTGTCGACTATGTATGTATAAGTGCCACTCGGCTCTGCGGTGCTCCATGCAGCAACACGCAAACGGCAATTAAAAAAAATGAATTATGATAATTAATTACATCCAGTTTCTATTTTTAGATGCATTGTATTTGTCAGCTGTCTATATGTGAGCACAGTTTGGCATTGCTGCTCTCCTTGCCATGCAAACATACAGAGAGGAAAAAAAAATCATAAAAATAAAATAGTACACATTTAAAACCATTCACATCATTTCAACAGTAGCCAGAAGCATTACGGGGAGCCTCACCCTGTACATAACATCTGACCAGGCATCCAGAACCATTGGTACCTTCTACACTTCTCCCTACATGGATTCAATATCACTGTTTCTATGCTCTCCCTTGGCTTCATGCCATCGATAAAATGCATGCCGCACTGCTGAGGGGGAACTGTGGCCATATACAGAGATACATTCCATGTAGGCTCTACACGGTGCCTACATGGATTTTATTAAATCCTGGGGGTATGAATTTTTTTCAGTTTCAGTCTCTCTTTCAAACAATTTGTCATAAATGTGTCCAAAATTCCTTAGCACACTTTTCTTACTATCTTTTTTCATCATGATTTTCTTAAGTTGTGGTCAGGGGCACATTTTCATTTCTTACAGATTCATAGATGTATACTAGGCTAACAGCCCTGGAGCCTATATAAGCCTAGCCCAAGAAGATTCCCTGTTTTTAATATGCACATTTTGTAATTTAATATTTTTTTAGATCTAAGAAGCTTCATAATCAACATCTTGCACATAAATAAAATAATGCCTAAGAGTATTTTCATAAAAACAATAAGTATTAAGAATTTTAAAATACTCCCTCCCCATCTAGAAAGTATATTAGTCAACCATGCCCATTGAGAGCTGTGAGCTTCATTAGTATGAGACAACACTCCAGCTTTTTGTATAATTTCTAAGTGACTATGAGTGACATACCCATTATCAGATATGAAAGAGCTGCACTCTATTTTGAATGAGTTGGCATGTACCCTCCCCTTAGAAGCAAGGGTAAAGTTGAGTGCCATGTTGCTCTGCAGCACTACACTACACTACACATGACAGTCATTTCAATAGTAATCTGATTTACTGACTCAAAACTTGCATTGCTCAGTACTTATAATTTAAGCACTTGTCTCAATTCCCATATTGACTACAGCCCCATAAGCTTGAATAATACCCACTTCTGAGATAATGTCATCACCCTTATCTGACAATCCTTTGAATGCAGTACTTTCTATGTTATGAGGATAAACCTCAGAAGAATATATCATCCTAACTGGATTTTTAATAACCTTTGTCTCTCTCTCTCTCTTTTGTACACATTTCAAATTTTCCATCTTGGTAAAATCTGTGTATGTGGAACGAATGGAATAACATGACCAATGTAACAGCATCTCAGCCAGTCTCCTGGTAATCGGGGTTAAGCTTGGTCTCCACATGTCTAATAAATCTCACACAGCATGGCCATGCTGTGTCCTTTAGCCAAATTATATATGCACCATGTAATATTACAGATATTCTACCCAACAGAAAGTGTCTCAATTTAACATAACAAGTGTGTCCCTTCACAGTCACTGATAATTGAAGGGGAACCCGTCTAAAGGAGGTAACATTATGTGAAGAATTATGTCTCCTGTTGTTATTTTTAGTTACTAAAATTATTCCAAATGTTGCTCCTACTTCTATCTCTTCTGCTGGTGCTGAAAACAATGGAATCTTTCCATTGTGTGCCACTGGAGTATGTGCACACCCCAACAGTTACTGACATTCATTGTCTAGCATAAGTACACAATGCATCAGAAAAAGTATTAAAAAGTATTACATTTAGGATGTCAGTCTGGTGATCTCTGCTCAGTTTTAACCAAATGCAAATTTCTGGTAAAAAATGTTTGTACTTACAGTTCCATGGCTTCTTATGAAGGGAAAAATGCAATAGAAGAATGATGAATTCTAACATAGATGTTCCAATGATAAGTCCATATAAATATCAAGCAGGCTGTGGCTGGAGAGGATTCTCAGAAATTTGTAAATAAGAGAGGTACACTCTCTTTTCATAGATCATGTGGTATCAATTTCCAGACAAACTCCATGCTGGGTCCTGAGTTGGTGGAAGTAAACAGTACCATGAAGGGTACTTTCCATCCTGGCTTGAGGGTGTGTCATCTGGAAGAGGATCTAACAAGTATGAAATCTCACCTTATACCATTGTGGCAGGAGGTGGGATCAGGCTGCTGTTGAGCTGAAATAACTTGTGCATGAATACACTATAAAACAGAAACAAGAGACTTGCAAAAAAAAATAGATTTATTGACATAACTCCAAATGATTGGACAATAGTGTGCTGGAATTCTCATGCATCTTCCCATAAGAATTTCCTGGGGAGAGTATTTTCTAGAGGTACAGAAGTTTCCTGACACAATTTTGCTGTTCTAGTTTTTAAAGTCTGGCTCATTGTCCCATCCGTTCCTCAAGCTTGCAGTCTGTGTTGGCATTGGTATTGCATGTTCACCTTCATTATTTTATACACGTATTGTGCTACCTGACCTTTAAAATGAGTGCCAGTGAACAATAAATCTGATTATGATTTCTTGCAACAATTTCTTGTTGACCATAGTTAAATCATTTCTAGCACAGGGTAGGCTTCAATCTATCCAAAACAACATCTACAATTAAAACATACATTGGTGTAAGTCAATAAAAATCCCTTTGTACACTACAAAAAGGTCTCTATGGCTTTTTTCAAAGACTGTATATGAGCATCTTTTGACACGTTATACTCCACACATATTGTACATGTATTTACAAAGTGCTGAATGACTTCAGAAAAAAGGTGCATACCAGTCAGTCAAAATTTGTATTACTAATGCACTTTTTTCCCATGAGTGGGCAAATAATAACCCTAAACCAACTGAGCTAGAAAAAATCTGGGGCTACTAGCCGTCTGCCCGTATGGCACCATACTGAGTTGAAGATTGACAAGAGCCTTCATGTAGCCACATTACCTTTTCAGAGTTATTGGCTTGATTTTGAGGAGACATCAGTTCCTGTAAAGAACCAGGTGCATTAGTTTCTTGTAGGTGCTGCAAACATGAAGCCTGCACTGGATAAGACAATACAGCTTGTCTAGCCACCATGTCAGCAAAAGTGTTTCCTTTTGAAATGTAAGAATCATCAGTCTTATGAACAACACAGTTGACCCCAGCTATTTCCCTAGGTAACAGAAGTGCATTTAATAGTTCATTAACAAAGACAGGACTTTTACTAAAGAGTTCCTGCTGATGTCATATACTCTCATTCTCTTCAAAGTGTCCCAAAATTATGAACTACTCCATAAGATTAAAGCGAATCTGTGAAAATTGTTACTGTCTTGTCTTTTCTTAATTTACATACTTCAGTAATGGCTGCAAGTTCAGCTTTCTGCACAGCTACATTTCTGTTTACATGCCCAGTCAACAGTACTTGATTTACTGTACATTCGGAAAATACTGCTACAAATGAGCAATCTTCTATTCAAACACAGGATCCACTGACAAATAAAGCAACTCAGAATTTGGTAATGGGACATCTTTTAAGTCTCGTTTAGCAGAAAGCATGTGGCTAACTACAAAACACAATCAAGGGGTTCAACTTCATCCACCGTAAGAATTAAAGAAGTAGGGTTAAGAGGTCAGCACCTAATAACTTGCAAAGAAGGATTGTTAAGCAAAGACATTTCATATTTAGACAATATTGAAGAGACAAATATCGTGCTTTACTTCTTGGTAACAATGCTTCTACGGAATGGGGAACTGTCACATCATTGTTATGCCTGAGAGAGAAGGCAGCCACCATTTCTACTATACGTGCTGTTGCAGCCACCAGCCTAAGACAGTGGAGGAGGGCAGCAGTTGCACAATGGAGATTTTTGCTGAAGTAAGCAACAGATCTAAAGCCTTGTTTACATACTCTGCTAATAATCCTAAGGCTACTTTATTCCTTTTACATCAGAATAGAAAAAAATCTCTTTGAATAATCAGGTAACCCATGTGCCGTTTAGCTGATTATGGAAATGATCAATAATGATATAGTAAACATTCAGACACTGGACCCAACTCAGTTTGGTTTCATCAAGGGCAGGTCATGCCTACTCAACCTGGTGGACTTCTTTGAGAAAATCACCAAAAACAATGGATGAGGGCAAGATGGTTCACAGTGACTACCTTGGCATGGTCAAGACATTTGACACAATACCCCACTCGGGCATTGTTGACAAACTCAAAAGGTTAGGTACAAACCCATATGTCACCCATTGGATAGCCAACTAACTCACAGATACGGCCCAGGAAGTTAAAATTGGGGAGTCTACTTCTAGAAAGAGGCCAGTCACAAGTGGAACACCTCAGGGATCAGTCTTTGGGCTGCTCCTTTTTGGCATTTATTTCTCTAAAGTCAAGTTTAATGTCAGTGATCTCTGGCTGAGTAAATTTGCAGATGATTGCAAATTAGGAGTTGCCACTGAATCTTGCACCGACACAAAGGACTGACACAAACAACTGGTGTCAGATCCATGGACTAAAACTAAATGCCAAGAAATGCATAAAAGTATCCTTTGGGAAGCCATCCACCCCTGGTAACTATCATATTGATAACACACCCCTTAGAGCTAACCCAGAAGTCAGGGACTAAGGGACAGACATAGACAGTAATCTAGCATTTGACCATCACATGTCTATAGTAGTGAGGAAATCATTTCATGTTGTGCAAATTAAGGTATATTATCTAGGACCAAATAAGTCATTGTTCTACTGTATTTAGCATTCATCAGACCTATCATACACTACAATGCCCCATTTGGTATGTATCAGGTGTATCCAACAAATGGAATTTCCACAGTGATTTCTCACTAAAAGAATACTGAGCATAACCAAATGTCCTTTGTAGACTACATCAAGGCCCTATCCCTGTATTCTCTCTCCTACAGGCTGGTGAAGGGGGATCTATACCTAGCATACAGAGCATTGTCAGACTCCACTCTAATGGACCTCCTGCATATCCACAAAACAAACAGCACCTGAATCACCCATTCTAAAGACAAACCTTGCCTGTGATCTAAATTAGAACTGATAGAGAGACAGGTATATATCCCACAGACCACCCCATCTCTGGAACAGGCTCCTCATTCATGCGAAGCAGAGTTCCTCCCTAACCAAATTCAAGTAAAACTTTGACAATTGGATGGTTGCAGAGATATGAATATTTATTTGAAATGTGAGGACATACTTTGATTCCGCGAAAAGGCTTAGGATCCGCCCATTGGAAGATACAGTGCAAATGTCCTGAGTTCCATTGGAGTGAATAAGTTAAGTAAAGGCAGTTAGGTTTTGAAAGGTTCTTCTGAAAGTGAAATTGCCTCCTTGCAGAATTGTATGATATTCAAACTATAAAATCCCCTCATAACACATGCTTTCCTTTGTGTACGTGAAGTAATGATCCAGTACATGCCTGTTTAGTTATTTATTTATTTATTGCCATTTGATTACTGGGATAGTCCACTGACTGGGCCAAAAGAGCCCATTTTCTATGGAGGCCTGGGGAGAAAAGCTCCAAGCACATGTTACAAGCTTGATTGACAGAATATCAAAATATACATTTTATATAGTTAAAAGAAAAAAAACATAAATATGCTTGAACAATTAAGTTAAATTGCACAGATTATCACAGTATACCTACTTATCGGTTCATAGGTGTGTACTAGGCTAATGGCCCTGGAGCCTTTACAAGCCTAGCCCAAAGAAGTGCCCTGGCATCGTGCTGTCCGACATTAGTTCCCAGTGCCTCTATCAAGTAGAGCCACTGCAGAGATCCCCAAGGTGAACTTTCTATTTCCCATCCACTCATCAAGATTTCTCTTGAAGAGGGCCAGTGAGGTGTTCTGCTTGACATGTATGGGAAGTCTATATTAGAGCATGAGCAGTCTTTGTGTTATGAACCTGTCCTTCCAGTATGTTCTGTTGATTGTGGTAATGAAGTTGAGGTCTCTGGAGCATGTTGTGTGGAGGGATTGGGATTTGTTTAGATGTAGCATTTCTAACAGAGCTGGGTCAGACATGGCTTTGTAAGTCAAACAGAGATTGCCTCTTAGTAGATGATATGAGACAGAGAATAGTTGGAGTTTTTTGAGTCTGTCCATGTATGACCTGTTTAAGGCCTAGGATCTGGTTTACTATCGAAATGTTGAAATTCACACGGTCGGCGTTCATAATGTTGAAAGTCATTACACCGAATGTTCAAAATACTGAAAAAAAAAGTCTAAATTTAAATGGTTGAAAAACACCTGCAAACTAACACTAGTGTTTTAGCAGCTGTGCTCCCCACACCCCCTGCTACTTATATATTACAACTCTGAGATTGCACAACAGTGCAGACAGGGGAAAATCCTTGCCTTGTTTGCAATATAATGTTGACTGTAATTTCCATGTGCTTCCTGTCAACCAAATGAACTACTTAATATTCATGTGTCAACCATATGGGTCGATCATATGAACGTTAGACCAAATGAATTTCAACATTTTGATAGTAAGCCCTAGGATCCTTTTCATGAGGTACTTTTGTGGCCTTTGCAGCTGTTGCATGTGTCTAATGAGGTACATGCCAAATGGGGCATTATACTCGATGATTATATAGTTAAAAAGACATAAATGTACATATAAAATCAATTTCAAAAGTATTACATAGATCACTTCATATAAGGTATAATTTGTAGTTATCAAGAACAATTTTGTCAATGTTTCTAAATTACAGGCTGGAGGAATGAGTAGAGTTGGTAAGAGGAGTAGGGGGAGGTCAGGTCTTGAAGGAGGCAGATGTTGAGCAGTTATAGCTCTAGATGCAAGATAGGTAGCTGAATAAAGAAATTAAAAAAATTGCAATATTTGGACTAGATCTGAGAGTTACAGGAAGGGAGTTTCACTTTTTGGCTATAGTATAGGAGTATAAAAGTTGGCCAGGTGGAAGTTTTGGTTTATGAATTTGTAGCAGATGTAAATTTTCAGACCTAAGTGATCTGTTGGGTTGGTAGTTGGTGAAAAGGGAGGAGAGGGCAGGACATTATAATGGTTTGTGTATAATTTTATGTGTTGTATATAGTATTGATAGTGTGGTAACTCTAGACAGTTTAGCAAGTGTAATGCTATATAGTGGTGGGCAGAATAGGCAGAGTTTGTTGCAAATCAAGTAATTTTATTGTAGCAGGTTTCTTTCGGTTAGAAGTTAAGTTTGTGAGTAGTGGGGCACCATAGGTTAGAGAAGGTAGAAGATAGGTGATGCCTATGATCTTTTTTGTAGTACAGGTAAGGAAGTATTTGTGTCTGTATAAAAGGCCCAGCTTTGGTGAGATTTTTTGATGTTCTGGTGAACATTAAGATCAAATTTGAGGTGTTCAACAATTATAACACCTAGTTGTTTAGTATGGTAGATCAGTTCAATTGGTGGTTTGTTGTAGAAGAGTATACTGAGTTGGTCTTTATCTAATGGGGTGTGTGACTTAAGGGTAAAAAACAGTAGCTTGGTTTTATTGGGATTGAGTGACACATGATTTTGGTAAGCCAGTTTTCAATGGATGAGAATGCTAGTTGAGTAATGTGTTGCAGCTTGGGAATAGACTCAGCAGTGCAAAGGATTGTAGAATTATTGGCATATTGAATAAGAGAGCCGTGAGTAAGAGATAAGTGAAGCTTATTAATAAAGATGGTGAAAAGTAGGGGTCCCAGTATAGAACCTTGGGTATCCTTGTAGGATTAGGGAGCTAGGAAGAGAAGAGGAGTTTCATTTAGGAAAATGTTGCCTATTTGATAAATAGCATGAGAACCAATTAAGTGGCAGGGAGGACAGACCTGTTAGTGAGATTTGGCTGAGAAGAAAGGGATGAGAAATGATACTGAAGGCTTTACAGAGGTCTAAGAAGGTGGATGAGACATATTTACCAGAGTCCCTAGCTTTATTGACTGTGTCCATGAAGGAGATTATGGCAGTCATTGTAGTATGACCTGGCCTGAAACAATGCTGAGTAGGAGACAGACTTTGATTGTCAGTGAGGAAATGAAGAAGTTGAGTCTGAATACATTTTTTCAAGAATCTTAGAAAGGGGTAAGAGAATTGTGAGTGGGCTGTAATTGGAGAGATCTGTGGGCTTGCTGTCTTTATGGAGGGGTAGTATAAGTACCAGTTTTCAGATTTTTGGGAAGTAGGATTCAAGGATGGATTTGTTTATGAGAATGCTTATTAGGTAGGCAATAGCATCTGCGGCAAATCTTAGGTAGTCTGTGGGTAAATTATCTGCTGCATTAGACCCAGGTTTAAGTTTGAAGAGTAGGCATTTTACGGTTTTAGAGGGAATGCGTTTTAAGGTGAAGGTGGGTGCGCTGGAATTGGATAAATCAGTAAAGTCATGGTAGGATGGAGGAGGAGGGGTGTGGGAGGGGAGGGGGAATCTGAAGGAGTAGTGGCAGAAGAGCATGCGTCAGTATGGTTTGGGGTAAATTTGGATGTAATATTAGATATATTTTTGACGAAGTGGCTGTTGAAGACAGTGGCTATATTTGAGTTATTTATGTTAGGAAATGGAGTGGATTTGGTGTTAATGCCAAGGTTTAGGAGTGAAGAGATGCCTGTCCAGAATTTTTGGAAATTATTTTTATTATTGTATATGAGTTTTAGGTAGTAGTCTTTTTTCTCTTTGATTATTTGTGTTTTAATGTGGTTGCAGAGTTGCCTATAATTTTGTAGTGTGTTTGGATTTCAATTTTTTATCCAGTGTTTCCATACTTTATCTATGTTTTGCAATAGTTGTTTTGTTGATCTTGTTAGGCACAAGGCTGAATTAAATTGTACCCTATTCAAGCAGGGATGTGTATGTATTTCTAGGGTTTCAAGGAATAGGCTGTTAAAGCTACAGGAATTTTTTTTTAAAGCATTCCAGTTTATGTGTTTTAGTAGGTCAATGAATGTCTGGGGGTCAAAGTTGGCCAAATGCCTGGGGTGTTTGTAGTGGTGTTCTTTTTGAATGGAAGGGGAAGTTCTGAGGATGAAAGCAGGGAGATGATCACTTAGTGTATTTGGGATGCTGCCTGCTGAGGAGATTTTGTTAGGATCACTGACCAGAATCCAATTAGGGATGGAGCCTTCTGAGTGTGAATTGTTAAATCTAGTAGGTGATGTAATTAATTGGGTAAAAATGAACACATTTATATTAGAGGAGGGATGTTTTGAACAGATGTGGGACCAGTTTATGTTTACATCTCCTAAGATGATGGTTTTGTTTTTAACTGTACCGGAGATTCAGGCAAGGATGTTCTCAAGGTTCTCCTACCCTACCCCTAAGTCCCACACACTCCCATTACCCCTAAACTTATATTCCATAGCCACTCCTTCACTTAACAAATCACCAATCACTTACTCATCCATCTTCTCTTCTCACATCCTATCTGATCCTACCTTCTGCCTCCTTCCCCACCCTCCCAAAACCCTCCACTCACTACCACTTCACTAACTATACCATAACACATACCTCTCTCCCTACACCCCTAAAATACATTTGCTATCATTTTAGTTTGATCTCATCACATCCACCCTTTATTATTTCACTATTCCTACACAGATTTTATTAAATCCCCATGAATATCTGTCCATAAAGTGGGCTACTTCACCCATGTACATTTATTACCTGGATTAGGAGAAACAGAGAGCATTATCTTACTGATATTAGCCTGAAAACAGCCTTGGACCATACTATGAGTTGAGCAATACAGTTTGCATGCCATTAGTTTTGCATTCAACAGCTATTAGAGTGTTATACTTGACTGCAGCAACCTTACCATAGACAAGCAATGCATATAACTCTATTGCAATGGTTATGACAACACAATCCTGCTGTACACCATTTTGCCTACTGTTATTTGTATTGTTTATTGTTTATTGTAATACAGCTGATATTGTTAATTTATTACATTACAGCTCAAATTGCTCATTTATTGCACTGCATTTCTACTTGTCTATTTATTGCACTATAGTTTTTAGTGTGAATACTTTATTGCAGTAAATGCTTTCTCTTTCTTACTTATTGCACTACAGTTAGCATAATAAATCCATACTTACTACACTCACAGTGCAACCTGGCCAGGCACCTGACATAAAACTCAACATTGCACGTCCTCTCAGCTGCAGCTGTTGGGAGAGAAGCACACCATTATGAATATCAGTTTTTCAGACATTCAGCTTGCATTTTGGTAAAACTGTGGAAAACATACTTACATATTTGTGCGGCATGCTCAGCTCTTGCCTCTTGGACCCAGGTGTTCAAGGTTCCCCTCTTTCTTCTCTTCAGGTCATCATAATGGTGATGCCATTGCTCACCAGTGTAGGGGGTACCAGTAGCACTGGTAAGTTCCCTGGCCAACCTGTCCCAGGCCTCAGCCTTATATTCTGAGCCCTGGAAACCACACTGCATCAGCCTGGGTTCATAGTTTTTTATCAGGAGCCCAGCAAAGACCCTGGACTCCTGCACACCCCATTTCTGCACCAGGAAGTGTGCACCCTCTCCAACACTGCCTGGCATATCAGCTGATAAGTAGACTTCAAAGAATGGTGGAAAATGTTTGCATATTGTGCCTAATATAGACTGTTTTCCCACCCTTACACATCATTGAGCAACATTCAAAAAAGTAACTAGACACTTAGCAGAATACAAACCAGCTAAGCAGCACAAAAACTTGCATGACTGAGGTTTTGGCAAAGCTTAGCTCCACAGAAACAGTAGTAGTCACTAGCATGTTTAAGCAGTGCACAGCACAGTGCAGCAGTGCCATATTTAACAAATTTGTTTTTAAAATTAAAACATAAATACTAAATTAAATTACAGATATCTTATGAGTGTTACAGACTCGAACCCAGTACCTACTTAGCATTAGGGTATAACTCTACCCATTTAGCTACATGGATATTATGAAAAGTAGTATACCTTTAGATATACTACTGGACTAGCTGTTAGCAGTGATGAGCACTGTACCACACCATGCAAACATGCTTAAACAAACCAAGAAATAAATAATTAATCACATCTGGTTTCTATTTTAGATGTCTGGCAGGTGTCGACTATGTATGTATAAGTGCCACTCGGCTCTGCGGTGCTCCATGCAGCAACATGCAAACGGCAATTAAAAAAATGAATTATGATAATTAATTACATCCGGTTTCTATTTTTAGATGCGTAGCAGGTGTCAGCTGTCTATATGTGAGCACAGCTTGACATTACTGCTCTCCTTGCCATGCAAACATACAGAGAGGGAAAAAAAATCATAAAAATAAAATAGTACACATTTAAAACAATTCACAGCATTTCAACAGTAGCCAGAAGCATTATGGGGAGCCTTACCCTGTACATAACATCTGACCAGGCATCCAGAACTATTGGTACCTTCTACACTTCTCCCTACATGGATTCAATATCACTGTTTCTATGCTCTCCCTTGGCTTCATGCCATCGATAAAATGCATGCTGCACTGCTGAGGGGGAACTGTGGCCATGTACAGAGATACATTCCATGTAGGCTCTACATGGCGCCTACATGGATTTTATTAAATCCTGGGGGTATGAATATTTTTCAGTTTCAGTCTCTCTTTCAAACAATTTGTCATAAATGTGTCCAAAATTTCTTAGCACACTTTTCTTACTATCTTTTTTCATCATGATTTTCTTAACTTGTGGTCAGGGGCACATTTTCATTTCTTACAGATTCATAGATGTGTACTCGGCTAACAGCCCTGGAGCCTATATAAGCCTAGCCCAAGAAGATTCCCTGTTTTTAATATGTACATTTTGTAATTTAATATTTTTTTAGATTCAAGAAGCTTCATAATCAACATCTTGCACATAAATAAAATAATGCCTAAAAGTATTTTCATGAAAACAATAAGTATTAAGAATTTTAAAATACTTCCTCCCCATCTAGAAAGTATATTAGTCAACCATGCCCATTGAGAGCTGTGAGCTTCATTAGTATGAGACAACACTCCAGCTTTTTGTATAATTTCTAAGTGACTATGAGTGGCATACCCATTATCAGATATGAAAGAGCTGCACTCTGTTTGAATGAGTTGGCATGTACCCTCCCCTTAGAAGCAAGGGTAAAGTTGAGTGCCATGTTGCTCTGCAGCACTACACTACACTACACATGACAGTCATTTCAATTGTAATCTGAATTACTGACTCAAAACTTGCATTGCTCAGTACTTATAATTTAAGCACTTGTCTCAATTCCCATATTGACTACGGCACCATAAGCTTGAATAACACCCTTATCTGACAATCCTTTGAATGCAGTCTTTTCTATGTTATGAGGATAAACCCCAGAAGAATCTATCATCCTAACTGGATTTTTAATAACCTTTGTCTCTCTCTTTTTTGTAAACATTTCAAATTTTCCATCTTGGTAAAATCTGTGTATGTTGAATGAATGGAATAACATGACCAATGTAACAGCATCTCAGCCAGTCTCCTGGTAATCGGGGTTAAGCTTGGTCTCCACATGTCTAATAAATCTCACACAGCATGGCCGTGCTGTGTCCTTTAGCCAAATTATATATGCACCATGTAATATTACAGATATTCTACCCAACAGAAAGTGTCCCAATTTAACATAACAAGTGTATCCCTTCACAGTCACTGATAATTGAAGGGGAACCAGTCTAAAGGGGGTAACATTATGTGAAGAATTATGTCTCCTGTTCTTATTTTTAGTTACTAAATTATTCCAAATGTTGCTCCTACTTCTATCTCTTCTGCTGGTGCTGAAAACAATGGAATATTTCCATTGTGTGCCACTGGAGTATGTGCACACCCCAACAGTTACTGACATTCATTGTCTAGGCATAAGTACACAATGCATCAGAAAAAGTATTACATTTAGGATGTCAGTCTGGTGATCTCTGCTCAGTTTTAACCAAATGCAAATTTCTGGTAAAAAATGTTTGTACTTACAGTTCCATGGCTTCTTATGAAGGGAAAAATGCAATAGAAGAATGATAAATTCTAACATAGATGTTCCAATGATAAGTCCATATAAATATCAAGCAGGCTGTGGCTGGAGAGGATTCTCAGAAATTTGTAAATAAGAGAGGTACACTCTCTTTTCATAGATCATGTGGTATCAATTTCCAGACAAACTCCATGCTGGGTCCTGAGCTGGTGGAAGTCCTATGAACAGTGCTTGGATGCCTGACGTATTTCTTCAGTCTGGGTCATTTCCCATTCATTGTCAGTTGTAGATGATATTGCCACATCACTGGGTCTCCTGCATGTTATGGGATGCAATTGGCTCATCACTGATAGTGGGTGGAAAGACATTGTTGGCATCTCATCTCTCACTGAGGAGAACCTTCTTGATGTGCAAAAATGAATCCAAGTAGTTGATCCTTCAATATGAATAGCTGTAGCTGTCTTAAAGAGTACCATGAAGGGTACTTTCCATCCTGGCTTGAGGGTGTGTCATCTGGAAGAGGATCTAACAAGTATGAAATCTCACCTTATACCATTGTGGCAGGAGGTGGGATCAGGCTGCTGTTGAGCTGAAATAACTTGTGCATGAATACACTGTAAAACAGAAACAAGAGACTTGCAAAAAAAAAAAATAGATTTATTGACATAACTCCAAATTACTGGACAATAGTGTGCTGGAATTCTCATGCATCTTCCCATAAGAATTTCCTGGGGAGAGTATTTTCTAGAGGTACTAAGACCAGTTTCCTGACACAATTTTGCTGTTCTAGTTTTTAAAGTCTGGCTCATTGTCCCATCCGTTCCTCAAGCTTGCAGTCTGTGTTGTTAATGATATTGCATGTTCACCTTCATTATTTTATACACGTATTGTGCTACCTGACCTTTAAAATAAGTGCCAGTGAACAATAAATCTGAGTATGATTTCTTGCAACAATTTCTTGGTGACCATAGTTAAATCATTTCTAGCACAGGGTAGGCTTCAACTCATCCAAAACAGCATCTACAATTAAAACATACATTGGTGTAAGTCAATAAAAATCCCTTTGTACACTACAAAAAGGTCTCTATGGCTTTTTCAAAGACTGTATATGAGCATCTTTTGACACATTATACTCTACACATATTGTACATGTATTTACAAAGTGCTGAATGACTTCAGAAAAAAAGGGGCATACCAGTCAGTCAAAATTTGTATTACTAATGCACTTTTTTCCCACGAGTGGGCAAATAATAACCCTAAACCGACTGAGCTAGAAAAAATCTGGGGCTACTAGCCTTCTGCCCATATGGCACCATACTGAGTTGAAGATTGACAAGAGCCTTCATGTAGCCACATTACCTTTTGGAGTTATTGGCTTGATTTTGAGGAGACATCAGTTCCTGTAAAGAAACAGGTGCATTAGTTTATTGTAGGTGCTGCAAACATGAAGCCTGCACTGGATAAGACAATACAGCTTGTCTGGCCACCATGTCAGCAAAAGTGTTTCCTTTTGAAATGTAAGAATCTTCAGTCTTATGAACAACACAATTGACCCCAACTATTTCCCTAGGTAACACAAGTGCATTTAATAGTTCATTAACAAAGACAGGACTTTTACTAAAGAGTTCCTGCTGATGTCATATACTCTCATTCTCTTCAAAGTGTCCCAAAATTATGAACTACTCCATAAGCATAAAGCGAATCTGTGAAAATTGTTACTGTCTTGTCTTTTCTTAATTTACATACTTCAGTAATGGCTGCAAGTTCAGCTTTCTGCACAGCTACATTTCTGTTTACATGTCCAGTCAACAGTACTTGATTTACTGTACACTCAGAAAATACTGCTACAAATGAGCAATCTTCTATTCAAACACAGGATCCATTGACAAATAAAAGCAACTCAGAATTTGGTAATGGGACATCTTTTAAGTCTCGTTTAGCAGAAAGCACGTGGTTAACTACAAAACACAATCATGGGGTTCAACTTCATCCACCGTAAGAATTAAAATCAATCAAGTGGTCTTTTTTGTAGTACAGGTAAGGAAGTATTTGTGTCTGTATAGAAGGCACAGCTTTGGTGAGATTTTTTGATGTTCTAATGAACATTAAGATCAAATTTGAGGTGTTCATCAATTATAACACCTCGTAGTTTAGTATGGTAGATCAATTCAATTGGTGTTTTTTTTTGTAGAAGAGCATACTGAGTTGGTCTTTATCTAATGGGGTGTGTGACTTAAGGGTAAAAAACAGTAGCTTGGTTTTATTGGGATTGAGTGACACATGATTATGGTAAGCCAGTTTTCAATGGATGAGAATGCTAGTTGAGTAATGTGTTGGAGCTTGGGAATAGACTCAGCAGTGCAAAAGATTGTAGAATCATTGGCATATTGAATAAGAGAGCCGTGAGTAAGAGATAAGTGAAGCTTATTAATGAAGATGGTGAAAAGTAGGGGTCCCAGTATAGAACCTTGGGTATCCCTGTAGGATTAGGGAGATAGGAAGAGAGGAGGAGTTTAATTTAGGAAAATGTTGCCTATTTGATAAATAGCTTGAGAACCAATTAAGTGGCAGGGAGGACAGACCTGTTAGTGAGATTTGGCTGAGAAGAAAGGGATGAGAAATGGCACTGAAGGCTTTACAGAGGTCTAAGAAGGTGGATGAGACATACTTACCAGAGTCCCTAGCTTTATCGACTGTGTCCATGAAGGAGATTATGGCAGTCATTGTAGCATGACCTGGCCTGAAACCATGCTGAGTAGGAGACAGACTTTGTCAGTGAGGAAATGAAGAAGTTGAGTCTGAATACATTTTTTCAAGAATCTTAGAAAGGGGAAGAGAATGGTGATTGGGCTGTAGATGGACAGATCTGTGGGCTTGCTGTCTTTATGGAGGGGTAGTATATGTACCAGTTTTCAGATTTTTGGTAAGTAGGATTCGAGGATGGATTTGTTTATGAGAATGCTTATTAGGTAGGCAATAGCATCTGCGGCAAGTCTTAGGTAGTCTGTGGGTAAATTATCTGCTGCATTAGAGCCAGGTTTAAGTTTGAAGAGTAGGCGTTTTACGGTTGCAGTGGGAATGGGTTTTAAGGTGAAGGTGGGTGCGCTGGAATTGGATAAATCAGTAAAGTCATGGGAGGATGGAAGAGGAGGGGTGTGGGAGGGGAGGGTGAATCTGAAGGAGTAGTGGCAGAAGAGCATGAGTCAGTATGGTTTGGGGTAAATTTGGATGTAATGTTAGATATATTTTTGATGAAGTGGCTGTTGAAGACAGTGGCTATATTTGAGTTATTTATGGTAGGAAATGGAGTGGATATGGTGTTAATGCCAGGGTTTAGGAGTGAAGAGATGCCTGTCCAGAATTTTTGGGAATTATCTTTATTATTGTATATGAGTTTTAGGTAGTAGTCTTTTTTCTCTTTGATTATTTGTGTTTTTTATGTGGTTGCAGAGTTGCCTATACTTTTGTAGTATGTTTGGATTTCAATTTTTTTATCCAGTGTTTCCATACTTTATCCATGTTTTGCAATAGTTGTTTTGTTGATCTTGTTAGGCACAGGGCTGAATTAAATTTTACCTTATTCAAGCAGGGATGTGTATTTTTTAGGGTTTCAAGGAATAGGCTGTTAAAGCAGTTGACAGCTTTGTCTACGGGAATTTTTTTAAAGCATTCCAGTTTTTGTGTTTTAGTAGGTCAATGAATGCCTGGGGGTCAAAGTTGGCCAAATGCCTGGGGTGTTTGTAGTGGTGTTCTTTTTGGATGGAAGGGTAAGTTCTGAGGATGAAAGCAGGGAGATGATCACTTAGTGTATTTGGGATGGTGCCTGTTGAGGAGATTTTGTTAGGGTCACTGACCAGAATCTAATTAGGGATGGAGCCTTCTGAGTGAGAATTGTTAAATCTAGTAGGTGATGTAATTAATTGGGTAAAAATGAACACATTTATATTAGAGATGGGATGTTTTGAACAGATGTGGGACCAGTTTATGTTTACATCTCTTAAGATGATGGTTTTGTTTTTAACTGTACCGGAGATTCAGGCAAGGATGTTCTCAAGGATTGGTATATTGTTGCCTGGAGCAATGTAAATAACTGCAATACATATTTTCTTGGAGTTATTTATTTTAGATAGGCAATTAGAATTTCAGCAGTGGTGAATTTTGGGTTGGAATTCATCAAGGAGTTTATGTGGTATGAACTAGGGTAGAACAGGGTGACACCTCCTCCTTTTGTGTGTCTATCTCGCCTGAGAGTATTGAATCCTGGGTGAGGAATTCTGAGTCTTTTATAGCTGGTTTAAGCCAGGTTTTGGGGTTGGCAATGATGTCAGGATGGTAGAGGGAAGTCCAGGCATGGAAGTCTGCAATTGTGTTATGAATGCTTTGAAAATATAGTGTGACTAACTTTAAGGATTTGAAATAGGAGGGTTGAGTGGAGAGTGTGCGTCTGGTGAGTCAAGGATTGGGTTGGATTTCTCCACTGAGAGGAATTGATTAGAAGCTGTATGTATGGACTGGGTACTGAAGTTGTTTTATATGTCTTAATATGTGAGTGTAGGGGGGGAAGTGGATATTTTTATGGGCAGAATAATTAATTTGGGGAAGAGCAGTGGGTGTATAGGAATAAGATTAGAGGATATATTAGAGTAGTTTTTATGTGGAGTGGTAGGAAGAATGTGATCATTGTGGGTTTACAGGCTAGAGGGATAGGGTTAGGATTAGTGGCTGGGTGACTAAGAAAATGAGTAGGAACATGTGAATGCAGACTAATATGCGTGTAAATATTCTGGACGTTTTTGTACAGGGACTGAATTTGATAATAGAGGGTGATATTTGAGAAAAAATAAAGTGTGGATGTGATGAGATCAAACAAAAATGATAGCAAATGTATTTTAGGAGTGTAGGGAGAGAGGTATGTGTTATGGTATAGTTAGTGAAGTAGTAGTGAGTGGAGGGTTTTGGGAGGGTGGGGAAGAAGGCAGAAGGTAGGATCAGATAGGATGGGAGAAGAGAAGATGGATGAGTAAGTGATTGGTGATTTGTTAAGTGAAGGAGTGGCTATGGAATATAAGTTTAGGGGTAATGGGAGTGGGTGGGTTGGACTTAGGGGTAGGGTAGGAGAGTGGAGTGAGCCTAAGCAGAGTGACGGGGAACAGAGTGGGTAGAACCACAAAGAGGAACAGCTAGCAGAATCAGTAAAACCTATCAGCATCCTCACAAAGCATCAGGTCAGTGCCAGCAATTGTATAGAGAAGTAATGTACAAATCTTGCTTGCCACTGCTAGATTGAATATGTAAGCTTAGCAACTGGCCCATAAAATTTCCATTTTTACTTATTGTTTTAATTTTTATAATAGGTTTTTATTATAGGTAACAGAGGAAAAAAATAACTGTTAGGCAATAACCTATCAGTTACATAAAAGAGATTTTGTAGTTGTACATGTCCTTCCAAACCTTTAGCATATTTAGCTGAATGTGTTCAAATAGGAGGGAGAGAATCTACAATAGTTTGAAAACCTACTGCAATCCAAAGCTGAACTACTCTTATAACTGGCTCAGCATCACTGTCCCAGGCACTGCTGCAGGGATAGGTACCACCCTCTAAAGGTGAATTTGAGTGTTAGATGGTATGGTGGTGGCAACAATATCATTATCAGAGGATGGATCAGAAGTTGTTGAGTTTTGCTTGGCAGGTGGCTTCCACCTGTATTTTTGTCTATCAATAATTATTTGAAATTATGCTATTAGCTTTTTAAATGTCTTTGCAGTATTTATCTATTTTGTTATAAGAGTTGTCTTCATAAACAAATTGTTTTAATTTGACTACATGTGTGTGTTTTGGTTAAAATTGTCTACTTTTGTTTGCTATTCTCATTAGCAATTGATCAGACTTTGAAACTGTGCTGCTGTTGCTGGAACCTAGATTTTTTAAACAGAACCTTTAGGGTGGGCTGAAGGAGTGGAAGTGACCTGAGGAGGCACTCAGTTCAAGGTAGGTAGTAGAGTTAAAAGACTATCTTAAAGCTATTCTCCTGCCACTTGCTGTCCTGGAGAGAGGGTGGGAGGGCTCTCTGCTTCATAACAAGCAGAATGGTCACAAGGGGGAGGGGCAGTTTAAGGAAACATAGGGACATTCGTTACCAGAAGAACTGGGTTGAGTGATCTTTAATTCCTCTAATTATTTTAAAGGGTAATGTCCCCTGGTACCATACAGATTATCTCATCCACATTTGTGTAATGTATTGACTATTTTATTAGCTCCCTATAGCTGCAATTTTAATCTAGCAGAATTATATTTTAAAATTCTAACTATGGATTCCTTTTCTATAGTCTTAGATTCTTCTTGACTGTCATTAAAATCTAACCAAAAAGAGGCAGTTACTTTGTTTCCCTTTTTCTCTGAGTTCATTTTTAAGAGTTTCTAAAATAGCCTTATCAAGAGTTCCACCTTCAGGGAACTGCAGTGCACTATAATTTTTAGTATGCTCAGAGCATTTCTCTAAGCAATTAGAGCTGGAATGTCCATATTTATTAAGCATATGTCTAGCTGAAATTCCAGCTCTGGCTCTTTTAATACCCCCACATTCACACCAATTGTAATGTTAATACAATGGAAAAAGTAAAAAGCCACTACTTGCTCTCATACAATATGGTGAATCCCACACTTATATAAGTATGTAATAAAACTCGCTCTCATACACACACACACACACACACACACACACAGACATATATATATATATATATATATATATATATATATATATATATATATGTATATATAAAAACCCACTCTCATGCAATGTGATGAAACCCACTCTTATTCAAGTACGTAATAAAACCTGCTCTCATACATATACACTGAAACCCATTGTCATAGAAATATGTGATAAAACTCACTCTCATATAAATGTATAAGATAACCCACTTTCATACAAATATACAATATAACTCACTCTCATTCAAGTATGTGATGTAACCTACTATCATACAATATGGTGAAACCCAGTTTTATAAACGTACATAAAAAACTTGCGGTCATCTATACATATATATATATATATATATATATATATATATATATATATATATATATATATATTTTTTTTTTATTTATATATATATTGTATCTTTCGACTTTTCCCGGTTAGGGGTCGCCACAGCGGAACTCCGGTCCGCTAATGATTGGCAGTAGAGTTTTATGTGCTGGCTTGCCAGGCCTAATGCACAACCTTCAATGAAGGAACGCCCGTTCACGCATGTCGCCACACAGAAGACGCTCTAACTGAGAATCGAACGAGCAACGTCTAACTGTGAGGCGACAACACTACCGCAGCACCACCACCACAGTTTACACACACACACACACACACACACACACACACACACACACACACACATATATACTGAAACCTGCTCTTAATCAAATGTATAATATAATGCCTTCTCATACAATTATATAATGTAACCTATTCTCATGCAAGCCCCTCTCACGTACATCAAGTACTAAATCACAAAAGAATCATATAAAAAACTTACTTACAGAGATTTCAGAATCTGCTGAAGGTGGGCAAGTACAGCTGTGAGATGAAACACCAGAAATACACCTGACAGAAAACCTGTCAAATATAGGCCCAAAAGATGATTTCTGCTACAGCAACTCAGACGGCTTGAAATTTGAGACTTCATGGCAACAAACTGTTATGGTCATAAAATAACTTCATCAACACAGTTCAGAAGAGTAGAATGTTCTCCTTTATTTTAAGAGAACACACACATATGTGGGAAACTAAATAAACAAGGTCTTGTCTCCTCAAACAAGATGACTGTAATGATTTTTGTACTGTGAAAGCTTCTGAGCAAATGTTTTGCAGACTATAGCCACTGACCAATTAAAACTAAGCACCTCTGTTATTTTGCTGACTAAAGAATTTGCAAATCCTTTATCTGTGCTTTTCCTTATTAGGTACAAGTTCTTATCTTCTACATTGTCAGTATTCATGTTGGCACTATCCATGTTGTCATTTGGAAGTAGAAAAACTCTAGTACAGGCCTAAGCTGTCAGGATCCATACTGAAACAATATGAATTCCACTTTTACAGAAATAGTTTTAAATAAACACTAAACATTTTAAACATTAGGTTTAAGTAGAGAGAGTGAAGTTTTATGTTTATGAAGCAATTGAGGAACTGGGAATAAGCAGTGGTGGATTTAGGCATGGGGTAGGGGTATATGTTGCCCCCTTTTTAAAGTTGTACATCCATGGAAAAGGAAAAGAATATGCACTGCACTGCTTTTTGTTGAAATCAGAAAATGTACCACCAAAATTTTGTTGAAATCAGAAAATGTACCACCAAAATGGTGCATTTTCCATTTCAACTTACAGTTTTTTACCGCTTGAGTAAAAGACGGATCAGAGATGTGATTGGAGGTTGCAGTCAGGTCACCTATATGACGGTCCTCAATTGCTTCTCCAACTGCATCTTCATTATAGCTGAGTTAAGGTGCATTTTGGTGACAGATCATAATGAGGCACAGGTCTCAACCTCTTAAGAGGCCAATGTGGAACACAGACCCTAGCAATGTGTGACAAACCATCAAAATGTGGAACACCCTATTTGCGCACTGCGTAAAATGCAGCATTTCAATGGAGCCTTGACAAATCTGAGCAGAATCATGGACAGATCCAGAATTAATAAGAAACACTTAAAATACGTCTGCTATTACCTTGAGTCATTGACAGAATAAGAGAATATGAATTAATATACATTTTCTGAAATAATCTGGCAGGAACAAAAAATCCAAAGTTATAGCTCCAGCAACAGTCAGCAGCCTAGCAATAGCACTGTCAGTATGGAATGTTCCTTCCACATGTACTGCAGGCAAATAGACACTCCCCAAGTAATATTTTTTTTCTTTATTGCCCTACTGCCTATAAGGTATCAACCTCTCTCTCTCTTGGGCAACTGTTCAACTTGTTGCCCGTCACTGGGGCAGTGCTAACCAAGGGATGCATTCAGTCAGGCAGACACAAGGGATGGTTCTGCTTAGTCCTAACACCTGCACATGCTTGCTCGTGTCCAATTGATTGTCATGCAATGAACCTTTGTGAAGCATGTTGCATTTCTGTGTGACATAATCAGTTGACCATGTTCCCCTGCTTGCAGACAGGTACCTGCAAATGATCCCCAGTCTCCATAAGGGATTCTACAATGGAGAGTGTACCAAGGAGCACACATCTTCCCTATCCCTTACCCAGCATAGATGTAAGCAGGCACAAGCATTATTATTCCTCTCCTGCCCATATCAGCTTTAGCAGGAACCTGAAGTTCTATGTGAACTGGAGTTAACTGGCTGTAATTAGGGTTTTATTCCTCTATGCCAGTACATGTAATACTTACAGTTATACAACCAATATACAGGGGATACATGATCAATGTCACTGCATTTCAAGTTTACATTGGCATGACATACTGTATATACTTACCTGAAATGTGCAATGGCATGGGAAAATTTACAGATTACTGCATATAGCTAATTCAGCATGATTTTGTATTAGCTCTAATGTTACAAGAAACATCATCTTGTAAAAATATATCAAAGCTCTCAACCTCTTAGCACAACAAATCTGCACAAAGCTAAAAATAATTAGGGACAATGCCCCAAAAATATGGACAAATTTTAAATATTGCTCTTATAATCTTAGAAAATTGCTAGAATAAAAGGTCTTATGTTAATCATGAATTTTCCAAAGGATATAAATTCTGAAACTCAATTGTCTGTCATTATTTAGTGACTTTAGTCTTCACTGATTTGCCACAAAAATCCAGAAAATCACAAATTTTGTGCAGAATAAACCAAAAATATGAGGCAAAAATCTGAACATTCTGCAAAAATCTGGACAGTCAAGTGGAATGCTATTTGGGGATTTCTTGTTAATGATTTAATAAACCATAACGCTATCCCACTTGCCTGCACATATGGTTGTGAAGGCCGGTATAATTAAATACATGCTTTATTAAAATCACTTTAGTTTCTTGTTTTCTGATTGTTGTAAGTTATTATTACAATCCTGTAAAATATGTAAGCACACTTTCTGCACTTTAAGAAAATGGGCTGCAGAAGTAATTTATAATTGTTCTGCAAATTTAAATCTGTCCAAAATGCATGCTCCTTCAAAGTGTTAGTACACTGCTGTGACATCCCCACAGGTACATTAAGAAAGACAACTGCTGAATGACACAGATTTGCTAACCTGTAACAGCTCCTCGGTCTCCGCTTCTGCAAAGCATGTGTGCATCTTGTAATATTCCATCTTCACAATGATAATCGCTCTCACTCTGTGTCCTGCAGCACCCATTTTGAAGGTATTGCAATGGCATGCAAACTAGTAGCAGAACGCAATTTTCTTCAGAATTACTTTAACCCATGCCTACTTTGTGATGTCAGATTAACTTCTTTGCTCTGGAGTGAATTCAAAACAATACCATTTCTCAGATTACCACCCACTTTGTACATGTCATAATCAGTCAAACCCTATATGCAAACTTGCAATGCTGTACACTCTGTCCAGTTTTCATTTTTATTCCCCTGGGGATACACAAGGATGTTTTTCATTCCTAGTAATATTCTTTACTACGCTACAGTTTACCTAAAACATATAAATGCACTTTTAACTCTACATATGTAAAGGTGCCATAATCTAGCAACACTACACAAACAGCAGCAAACAAGAAAGGCATTTCATTAATTTTATTTTTGACAACATTAACAGCCATAAATGTAACATTTTGCAAATCAAAGAGCAGTTAGGCCATTTCATTCATATTATTTGTAAACAGGAAATGTTACAGGTGTTAGGAAAGTTAAAGAACAAAATGAATGAAAAGCTGCTAGTAAAGTTTAAAAATTAATAAAGGCTGCTAGTAAAGTTAAAGAACAAAATGAATGGTACAGCTTTTCTAGGTCACTGACAGCTGTCATGTTTTAACAGAAAATGTTACCGCTATTAATGAACTTAAAGAACGAAAAAGCAGTTTTATTCATTTTAATTCTTAAACATCACTGGTAGCTCTGTGTTAAACAGGAAAGGTTAGCGCTATCCATAAGGTTAAAGAATAAAAATAATTAAACTACTTTTTTTGTGTTCAGATTGGAAAGTGACACCTGTAAAAGCATAATAAATCCAAAAGGAAGGCAAGTACTACCATGCTGTATATGAAGCAACTTCACTTTATTAAAACAATAAAAGCAGTGTCATAAGCGCTTTCAGGTAAATCCCTTAATCAGATGATAAAACAGTAGTAGAAACATTTTAGGTGTTACAGTCAGCATACATATTCAAAAGGTAATTCTTGTTGGTCCTGGGGTGTATAAAACAGTCCCCATGTAGAATGTGCTTCCAGGCTTTACAATGTAGGCATGGATAATGCTGTCTATATTGCGAACTGTCAACAGTGCACTGCATATTATGTAGGAAAAACAAATTGCAGACAATGATAGAATTTTTAACCATCTATCAGATATAAGGTTAAGAAAAGCACAGAATGCACTGTACAAGCATATAGAATAGCATAGTGATCATGTATTTGCCTTTATGGTTATATGTGTTGTAAACAGAAGTCAAAGAATGGCTGACTTGTATAATGAAACTGAATATAAAGAGATGCAATGGATTCTTAGACTGGGAGCTGACAAAGCCCCAGGATTAAATGATGTTGTCCCTTTAAAACCAGCTCTAGCAAAAAGGAGGGTAAACTATTGATTTTCATTGGCTGTTTTGTACTATATAACATACTATGTTTTCACTAGTGTTTTATCATCTGATGAAGGGATTTACCTGAAAGCGCTTATGACACTGCTTTTAATGTTTTAATAAAGTGAAGTTGCTTCATACACAGCATGGTAGTACTTGCCTTCCTTTTGGAGTTACTATTAGGATTTTTTGGCAGTACTTTCACTGTAGGGGTCCATTACTTTTTGTTCTTTTTGTACTTCTTGTTCTTTACCTGCAAAAGCCTGGGAACATTTGCAGACACCAAAAGTAGCATGGAGAAGTAATGGGTACATGGGGGAGTCCCAGTCATGAGTTGAGGCACATTGAATACTAACTTCTGAGACAGTAAGCATTAGAACAAGGCAGTGGATGGAAAACATACTTACTCTTTGCACAAATCATAGGTTCATAGATTAACACTATGCTAACTCCCCTTGAAGACCATTTTAAACCTAGCCAATTATGCCATGTGGGAACCAAACCCCACACCTTGTGTCTATAAGATAGACACACTAACCATTATGGCAACCTCCCAACCTCAAAATTGCACACACTTCAGTTTTTCACTGAGGAAAAGCCAGTTAGGGAATCGGAGGAAGCAAAATTACACAGGAAATCTTTACAAATAAATGATGATGTAATATGGGTTGGATGAAAGAATAGTGCAAGAGAAATAAAGAATATGTGGGTACTGGGTGAAAGAATTAAGCCTAAAATGAGTATGAATACCAAAAACAGAATCTTTTAGGTATAAGAAGGAAAGCAGAAAGCCATGTGAAAGAATAATGAAATAAATGTCTGATTTCTTTTCCATGGGACAAAAACTTAACTGAATTATAATGTAAGGGTTCTGAGTTAAAAATTATTAATGAACAGGAGGGTAGAAATGGAATTCATTTCTAAAGCCGGAAAACATCCCGGCTTCAGAAATGAATGCTGATACTACATTTGTGGTTACCGCTGAAGCACCAGTGCATCTTTTTCTGTTTCGTCAACTTTGAGAAGACTTTTTCTTCCGTTTTTCCCATCTTCAAATCAAACATGAATGGAGGTACCAGTTTAGGGATCTGCACAGGGAACCAGATGAGTCATCTACAGTCTTCATCACCATAAATCATTATTACAAGTGCGGCATGCATTTCAAGTCTGAGTTGCTGTATCAGACTTAGTGTCTTATTTCTTCATTTTTAGTTTTTCGTAGTTTTTTGAGCATATAAAGTCTGAATGAGGATAACCACATTTTCAGTGAAGACCTGGGAAGAAAAACTCTCTCTCTCTCTCTCTCTCTCTATATATATATATATATATATATATATATATATATATATTAAAAGAATTATTGCTAGTAGTCAGTTACATCATAGGACAAGTTGTTTAGAAAAAGATCCTTGATTTCTTCTTAGAGTGTCTCACCACTGGTCAATTTCACCCTGTAAACCTAAAGTACATGATAACTGATGGAGCAAGACAGTCCTATATACAAAGGTGGAATATAGATTTAGGGCTATTCCTCTTTCTCCATGATCGTAGCAGGGCATGTGGTAAATTTGTCCTCCACCATGTGAGTAAACTGGGGCTTGTGCCTGGCAAAATAATATATTTCCTGAAAATGTGTTATAGTTAATTTAAAGAAAGGGTAAATTGTAGATCAGCACCCTGATTGGAGAACAAACATTCTCCAGCAGGTTATTAATGTACAAGTAATGCCTGCTGAATGGAACTTGGACTGAGAAAACTCAATGGCCACCATTATTTTATGCTCGCTAAGCAGGGCTTTGGCTGTTTGGCAAGTGAAAAAAAATAAATAAATAAATAAATAAATAAATTTAAAATAAAGCATGTGTGTGTGAAGTGTATGGGTATGAAAGTAAATGAAAGATTAATCGAGTGAAACAGAAAAAAGTGTGTGTGTATGTTTGTTTCTGTTTCTGTCTGCTTGTGTGAGTGAATGTGTGCATGAAAGCAGAAGAGACTGTGTGTGTGTGTGTGTGTGTGTGTGTGTGTGTGTGTGTGTGTGTGTGTGTGTGTGTGTGTGTGTGTGTGTGTATGTCTGTGGGTGTGTCTGTGGGTGTGTGTGTGCATGAAAGACACAGAGAGTAAAGTGTGAAAGTGATCAGGTGATCCCCTGGCAGCAGCAGCAGTTTTGCATACTCCTCGACCTCAGACATAGTTCTCAACCCTTTAGTGCAAGAAATATGGACAAAGCTTGATATAATGGGGGGAACAAATGATAAGAAATATGGACACATTTTAAATATTGCTCTTTCAAACTATGAAAGTTGCTAGAATAACAGGATTTGTGCTAGCATGTATTTTCTGAATCATATGAAATCTGAAACTCAAATACATGTCATTATTTAGCGATTGTAATCTTTAGATCATCCCAGTAGTTTGCCAAAGGCACATTTTTTTATGAAGAACAGACCAAAAATAGGATGCAAAAATCTGGGCATTCTGTAAAAATATGTACAGTTGAGAGGTATGCCTTAGATCAAGGTATATGTATTAGCCTAAAATAAACTGGACAAAGGCTCAAAATAGGAACACATTTTAAATGATTTCTGTTACCATGCATTTTCTGAAGCAGAGGTGTGTGTGTGTGAGTGTGTGTGTGTGTGTGTGTGTGTGTGTGTGTGTGTGTGTGTGTGTGTGCGTGCATGTGTGTGTGTGTGTGTGTGTGTGTGTGTGTGTGTGTGTGTGTGTATTTGTGTGAGAGAGAGTGAGTTAGTGAGCTCTACCACTAGCAGCAGCAGGGATGTTTGTATACCTCTAGACCCTTCAGTTGAAGAAACTAGATAAAGCCTAAAATAAAAAGGGAGGAAAGGCTCACAAATAAGAACAGATTTTAATAGGATCACAGAATCATAAGAACATACTAGGATATTGGCCGTGAGGCCCTTATAAGCCTAGCCAAGAATTTATCCCATGTTTTGACAAGTCATCACCCGATGCCCCTGTCCAGCAGGGATGCAGGTGGAATCTCAGTGGTGTATTTTCTGTTTCCCATCTAGTCATCCAGGTTGCATGTAAAAGGGTTTATGAGATAGTCTGCTTGACGTGGAGACAGAGTCTGTTCTATAGAAGGGGGAGTCTCTGAGACACAAATATGTCCCACCAACAAGTCTTATGGATGTCACAGACCAGGTTGAAGTCGAGTGGGTGGGTTACTCAAGTGGAGCTTGATTTGTGGATATGCAGCTGTCTCATCAAAGTGAGATATGAGATTGCTTTGTATGCCAGACAAAGGTCATCTCTGAAGAGTCTGTATGAGACTAAGTAAAGGGACAGGGCTTTTAGCCTATCTGTGTAGGGCAGATGTTTGAGGCCCTAGATTCACCTGGTGAGGAACCTCTTTGGTCTGTCTAGGTGCTGCATGTGCTTTGTGAGGTACTTGCCAAAATGGGATTTGTACTCAGTAATGGGTCTTATACGGGAAGAATACAGGAATGTTATGACCTCGTTGTCTCTGGATGAGATATTCTTATAAATGAGGTGGGCCATGTTGAAAGCTTTCAGAAAAACGGAGGCAATATGGTGGTCAAAAGTTAGCTTGCTATCAACCTGGGTGCCCAAGTCCCTCACAACTGATTGCATGCTTAGGACCTTGTTATTAATGTGATAATTTGTGAGGACGTCACTTTTCCCAAAGGGGATGACGATGATGCATTTTTTTGACATTCAGTTTGAGGCCAAGTTTCTGGCAGCAGTCATTTGTTTGGGTGTGACCTTCTTGGAGACTGTCCACATCACTTGGAGAAATGATGACAGTGCCAAGCTTGCAGTCATCTGTGAACCTGGTCAGCCATAGCCCACTGGTTTTGGCCTGCACCTCAGAAAAGTATATCCCAAACAACAGAAACCCCAAGACTGATCCTTTGATTACTTATGTTGGTTAATACCAAGTCCAAGATATTATCACCTCTTGTAGGGGTGTTGACCAGCTGGTCCAAGGCATTTGCACTGACAAAATCAATGAATCTCTGGGCATTTGTGTTTTGGCATGAGTATTTCTTCCAGTCTATGGTTGGATAGTTAAAGTCACCCAGGATCAGGGTAAAGGGTTGAATCTTGATAGATTCAAAGAAGTCCAGACAGCTGGAGTGGGTATCTTTAGTCAAAGTTGGGGCCTGTAGCAAGCTATGCTTTGAATAGGGGTCTTGTCAATGGTTAACTGCACCTGGAGTGTCTCCTGTGCATTATACTGTTTTACCAGGCTGGATGTGTGTATGTCTCCAATATATATTGCAACTCCACCTCCTTTTCCTTTGCTGCCCACAGTTTGGGGTCTGAATGTATGACAGGATGAGTAACCTGTTATAGCTGGGGTACTCTCCACAGCTTTGAACCAGGCTTCTGTTACTGCACAAATGTCAGCATCTTCCAGGGTTAAGAATGCTTGCAATGAGTGCAGTTTCATGTTTAGACTCCTAGCACTTAGCAGCATGACCTTTAATTTGCATTTTGATGAAATTTTCATGTTGGTAGTTTTGATCTCATGGCATTGCCTAAAAAAAGGCACTATGGGGAGGCAAGAGCCTTTACCAAAAGCCTGAAGCTCAAGAGAGATAGATGCAAGCTATCTCTGGCAAAGCATCATGGTCTGTCAGTCATGTCTTCCTAGGCTTTCAGGTACTGGTTCCCCTTGGAATGACACCAGAAACTAAGCCAAGTCAATAATTTTCTGTTTGTAATTATTGCTCTTATAAAACTACAGATTTGCTTAAATAAAAGGATTTCTGTTAGCATGAGTTTTCTGAAGGAAATAAAACTCTGAAACTCAAATGTATGCCATTATGTAGTAATTTCTGTCTCCAATGACTGGCAATAAACCAAACATTTTAGGAGTAAGTGACCAAAAAAATAAAGTAAATATCTAAATTTTTTAAAGTGTTATATTTTTGATGTAAAATACTTCATCCAACACCATTAACATATGCTACAGCAAGTATAAAACATTAGGAGGATTTTACCTCAAAAATATATATAAAAAATAATATCATACTTAAAAAAATAAGTAGAACACAACAATTTTACAGAGACCCCATTCTCTAAGCACAATAATGCCATCCAGGCTATGGGCAAATTTATAATTAATGCCCTTCCAGGGGTGTAGAGGCCCTCTGCTTGTGATGTCGGGCCTCATTATATCCTTGAGTGGGTGTTACTTGCACATTAACACACACCCTGTCTGGCATTACTGCTTGCATAAAAACGCAGCAGCTGAGGAGTTGGTTGCTTCATAAACTGCCTTTCGGTTACTTCAGTTACAATTAATTTATGTACTTTAGAATGTTGAAACTTGAGCTACATATCTGCAAATTTGCTACCAAAATAATGGATGAGATCCAGATTATTCAAGAAATATACTGTTATGCAGTGAAACATAAGTAAAAATATCTGTTTATATCTAATATTTTTATAAGATTACACGTATTCAATGTAATAATTAAATTCAAGTCATCAGAATCTATCTTGTTGGAAACTTATGACGACTAATCACACCCCACATTTACACTATATTGTCAATACATATTCCCTACATGGAGTGAACGGTGTCCATGTCTGCAGCTCCCCCTCTGCAGCGCACATTGCATATTAATGAAGGCGAGCTACTGACAGAGACCCGTGTACATGATTAATGAATCAGTGTGAGGGGGGTGTTTTACAGTGCTTGCTCTGAGATGTGTAAGACACCCCCTGCACTATCAAAGTGCTGTACAGCACTAAAAGATTTAAGTGAAGTGTCCATGGACACTTATTTATAATTAGAAGCATGCATTTCACACAGGGGGTGTGTTACATTGTCCACTGTCAAAGTGTAGTACGGCAATTAAAAGATTAATGTAAAGTGTCCGTGGACACTTATTTATAATTATTTAAATTTATTTCACACAGGGGGTGTGTTACAGTGTCTGTAACACGCCCCCTGGACTGTCAAAGTATCATACGACACTAAAATATTAAATTGTAACTGTGTCCCGGAAAGTGTGCAACATAAATATGTAGGGGGTGTTTTACAGTGCCCATAACACACCCCCTGTAATGTCTGAGTGCTGTATGGCAGTGCAATTAAATGTAGAATTGCCATTTTTGTCCCTGTGTATTTTATTTTATATATTTTTTTGTGTTTGCATGATGCGGTGTGGTGCTTAGCAATAAACACATGCCAGATATCTAAAAATAGAAACCGGATAGGTTCATAGGTTCATAGGTAGGTACTAGGCTATTGGCCCTAGGGCCTATACAAGCCTAGCCAAAAAGGTATCCTGGCTTTTGCCACCCAAGAAAATTATTTTTCTGTGCCCCTGTCGAGCAGAGCCACAGAGGTGATCCCCATGGTGAATTTCCTATTTCCCATCCAATCATCAAGATTTTTCTTGAAGAGTGCTAATGAGGAGCTTTGTTTGATATAGATAGGTAGTTTGTTCCAGAGTATGGGAAGTCTCTGAGACAGGAATCTATCCCTCCAGCATGTTCTGTTTATTGTGGTGACAAGGTTTAGGTCCCTAGAGCGTGTAGCTTGGAGGGATTGGGATTTCTTTAAGTGGAGCATGTCCAGCAGCTCTGGGTTTGACATAGCTTTGTATGTTAGGCAGAGATTGCCACTGAGTAGACGATATGCGATGGAGTAAGGCTAACATTTTTTGAGACGGTCTGAGTAGGGCATCTGTTTCAGGCTGGTAATCCTCTTTGTGAGGTATTTCTGTGGCCTTTCCAGTTGTTGTAGATGTCTTGTGAGGTGCATACAAAAAGGGGCGTTGTACTCTATAATGGGTTTAATGAGTGACGAGTAGTGGGGAACAATGACCTCTTTTTTCCTGGATGAGAAACCTTTTATGATGAGGTGTGCCACATAGAAGGATTTCCTGACTACTGTGGCCATGTGATTATCGAAGGAGAGACTACTGTCCACCTGGATCCCAAGGTCTCTCACTACACTTTCAGTGTTAAGTAGACTACCACCTATGTGGTAACTCATGGGTACAGAGTTTTTACCAAAGGGGATGACAATGCACTTTTTGGCATTGAGCTTGAGGCAATGGCTTTGACACCAGGCATCTGTCTCAGTGAGGCCCTTTTGTAGGATGTCCACATTGCTAGGAGTTTCAATTATGACAACTAGTTTTCAGTCATCTGTGAACTTCATTAGATAAAGACCTTCTGTGTTAGCCTGTACCTCAGAAAAGTAGATACCAAACAGGAGAGGACCCAGGACTGAACCCTGCAGTACTCCACTTGTCACTTGTCTGAAGTCGGATTTGGAGTCTGCTACTTTCACATTGTGGGTTCTGTCAGTGAACCAGTTGGTAACTTATCTTGTGACATAGGGATTTATACCTAGTTTAGTGAATTTATCTATAATTTCAGAGTAGGGGATGGTGTCAAAAGCTTTGGCGAGATCTAGATAGGCTGTGTGAATCACCTTACCCTCATCTACGGCTTTGGTGACTGCTTCAAAGAAGTCAATCAGGTTTAGGAGACATGATCTGCCTTTTACAAACCTGAACTTGGTGGGGTCCAGAGTGTGGAGATTACTAATGTCTTAGTTTATAAGTTCCATGATGATACATTCCACTGCCTTGCAGACCAGGCTCACTAGGCTAATGGGGTGATAGTTCCCAGGGTCCATGGTGGCTCCCCCCTTTGTGGAGTGGGATCACCGTTGCTGTGCACCATTCACTGGGCACAAAGCCTGAGGTGAGGCTATGACTGAACATGGTGCTTAGGTGGAGTGCCAGTTCATTTTGTGGTTCATGTACAATGCAGCCTGGGATGTTGTGAGGTCCCATGGATGCTGTGTTCTTGGCTTTGGAGAGTGTGTTTTTTACCTGTACAGCCGTGATTACAGGAACTTTGCATACTTCTGGTATAAAGAGGGGCCCTTTAGGGGATGGGGTAAAGTTAGCACTAAACCTCTCTGCAAGGATGTTGGCAATATCAGTTGGTTCTGTATATTTAGTGCCATTGTGCTGTAACTCAGAGCAGATCTGAGTTTTGCCATTGAGATTCTTGACATAGCTATAGAATGCTTTGTGGTTGCCTCTAGAATCAGTGGTGATTTTGTTTTCATAACTAGCTTTGGAGGATTTTATTAGGGACCTCAGCTTCTTATTGAGGCTGACCAGAGAGTTCTTCCAGTCATGGGATTTTACTCTTTTTTGCAACAGATTCTTTCTTCTGTTGTAGAGTTTGTTTATGACAGGGGACCATCAGATTGGCTTCCTTTTTTTGGAGGATAGCATATTGGTTCTGTTAGGGATAGCATGATCCATGCATTCGTGTAAGTGCTTATAAAGTGCATTTGTGTAGGATTCAGCAGTCGTACCTCTATTGTCTGTCTGCATGGGTGCCATGAAGTTTGCCACTTTTGTCTTAGGAAGCGTGAAGTTGGCTTTGGAGAACTTTTTTATGGTGGTTTCCCTAATGGGGGGGGGGGTGAGGGCAGGATGTGGATGTCTAGGCTGATTAGCTTGTGGTCGGATCTGACCAATTATGCCCAAAAGGTCAAGTTTAAGCATAGATTAGCAGGTTTGTGTGGCACAGCACATTGCTCAGCAATACTTAAATGTAACGGAAAGCTATATAGAAATGTATAGCTGAAATCTTCACATCTGTGTTAGCTGAATGGTTAGAGTCTCAGTCTTGTACGCAGTAGGTGGATGGTTCAAAGGTTTATATATGATAGCAATATTTTATACATTATTTTTTTATTGCTGCATTTAGTGACATTTGTTAACTGGGTTATTCCAGCTGATCCACAAGTCCATTTACAGTGGAGTCCTGTGGAGCAAAGCTCCAGTTATACACAGGTGTCCAATACATTCCCATCACATTCCAAGATAAAGTAATTAAAATACATAAGGTTAGGGGATATAAAGTAAAAGACATACATAATAATAAAAGTATTCTTAATGAAGAACGACTTTCAATATTTTTTTTAATTTGTAAAATATCTAGTTTGCCCATAGCTAAGCTCCGCTAAGCACTACTAAGCCAAGCCAAGCAATGCTTAAACAGGTCTTGTTTTAGCAGTACTTAGCATCATGCAGCCTTGCTTAACTGGTTTGAGCACTGCTAAGTAGTCCCAGTTTAAGCAGTCCTCAGCACAGCTAAGCAGGTTTGCGCACTGCTAAGCAGTCCCTGTCAGCTGAGCTCAGCAGGTTTGCGCGGTGCTATGCATTGTTTAGCATTTTCAAAAATGGACCAATGGCTGCAAAGTGTGGGAAAACAGCCTTATTTAAGCTGAACAGGCAGGAATACAACCAGAACCTGTTGGAGTTTGATCACTGCAAGAGCTATGGCTGGAGTTGATGTGCAGGTGTTCCACAGCAAATATGGCTATGACACCAAGAAGTGACTGAATTCTGGCTGATAAAGAACTGTTATGTTAAAGTGTAGATGTGGAGCTGTACAACTAGATAGCATGCAATTTGATATATGTTCTTCACTAGGATCTGAAACTTGAATAGTAATGTGCAATGTATTATAGTGTGTTCCCTTAGGATTGTCTTGTGTTAACCTTTGCATTTCAGCTATACATATTCCTGAATTTAAGTACACTGATGCAAGTAAGTATGTGACTATAATTGCATGGAGACTGCAAATATACCATGTTCATATGTATATGGGTCAGGTATGCAACCCAACACCCTGATATGGTCTGTACAGATCACACATATTCCCATCCACTAGGGGTTAAATGTGTATACCTGCATTCCAACTATTAATACACACTTCCTTTACTATCTCTGTCATGCATGAATCTCATGCATGTATGTTCAACTGTCACTGCAGTCTTCTGTGACACTCTACCTATATTACCAGGTCAGACTTTGTAACCAAGTAAGCTTTAGGCACAGATCAGTTAACCAGCACACAGCAGTGTCCTAGTGGCTCAGTATGATAAGAAATAGATATGTTGTTCATTTTTGCACACACAGACCATGGTTTGAATCCAGGGACTGGTACTAAGAGGTATTTATAGTAACAAGCAAGTAGTCTTGACTATTTGTAAAAACAGTTGTGTAAACAGATATATTCTCTACAGGGCTTACAGATAAAGAAATGTTTGTAGTAGCTGTATGAAGGGTATACTAATAAACTGTGTCCAGATGTACTAGTGTATGCCTGGTGCATCTGTGAATGTGTGCCAATAGTCCAACCCCATGCCTACAAATGACAGCAGGATAGGTATATACACCTTGCACTCTGCCCGATACATGTCTCTCAAGTGTCACGCTGTCACAGCTAGTGATCACTGTTGCCAATAACCTTGGACACAGATATACATCCACTTGAAGTATGCCAGTAGTACACTCACACATAAGTGCAGGGTACACTCTGTTAGTCATATATGTAACCCTGACATGTATTAGTCCCCTGTAGGTAAGTATCTATAGTTTTTACAACTTGGCCCATACCATTCCAGGTAGACAGCTTAACAGGTAAGTATGTGCTACAGAAGCTATAGGGCACAGGTAAATGTAAAGTAAGGGCAAGCCTGTACAGTATTGAGCAGTACTGTTGTGAAAAATATAGCCTATACAGTTGTTAATGGAATGCTTTTCTCTCCCCCTGCCCCTTATCTGCATCACAAATTATTATTCTTATACTACGGGTATGTTGTTCTCAAAACCTAATGTTGGGCCTTGCTTTGTATTGTTGTTCACATATTTCAATGGTTGCATACTAACATACCTTGTTGAAATTCCACTGTTGTTGGCCTGTTGCTGTAACTGTTACTGGCATGGTGTTACAATAATAACTGTTATTCCATTTATACCTGTGTTCCATATGCTATGCAATTATATTGTTCAGGGTTAATTGGAGCACCCATGCATGCTGTTATAACTAACGTTGAAATTTTTGTGTATGACTAACCAATACACTTTGACAAACCTCAATGCAATAGCATGTTTAGGTAGGCCGATCCCAGCGGATCCACCTGTCCCGCCTCATCTGGCCACCCCAACAGGTCCCAGCATGTCTGGGATCCAACCTGGAGCTACCTCCTCCACTGGTCCTGCACCGCCCTTGGGTGGAACTGCTTCAGGGGATGGGCCCGTCCTCCCAAGGCACAGGTGCAGAGAGGGCCCTGTCACCCAAAACCAATTTCCAGGGTTCGTGTGCAAGGCCATTCAGTGGGATTTGGATGACCAACTGTGCCAGATAGAAGGCAGACTGGTGCACCTCGAGGGGCAGGCTGGTCCTGGCAACCAGCCCCCAGCACAGCCACCTTCAGGGCCGTGAAGGGGCAGTGGTGACTGCCAATGGGTGGGGACCTCAGTCCCATTGCTTTCATCTGGGGGCACTTGGTCTTCTGATTCCCAACCACCATCCCCATCCAAGGTGTTTATCCCTCTCATGTGTCATACACTGCCCCTATCTGCTGTCTTGTCTGTCTCTTCTGCCTAGCTCTCCCACCCAACTTACCTCCCCACATGTACCTATATCCCTTCCCCAACATTCCACTCTCACCTTAAAAAAAGAAAGTTTGGCATCTGTCCCAAAAAACAAAATATATATTTCCCCATACAATGCTATCTATTTCGCACACTTGCCCCCTGGACGAAACTAATTTGGCCCAATTGGCTTCACAACACATTTCTGTTGTCCTCACCCCTCTCGCTGGGGTTTGAGGGTCCAAATACATGTACAAAAGCTGTAAAATTGTACAGCTGTTGCTGCAGAAGAAATGGGGACCTATGGTCCCATCCTACAGCCATCCTGCACATCCCTACCTGCATTTCAGCATGTTTTACCCCCTCATACCCCCATTTCACCACTTTCCTATCACCTCTTTTTATTTATTTTTTTTAAATTAGCGCAGGTTTGAGCAGGAGTAAGTGCCACTTGGCATTGCTTTGCATCGCGCAAACCATGCAAAACCACTTAAAACTGTTTTAATCAGCCTATCTGATTCAGACATTGTTCTGTACACCAATAAAATAATCAGGCCTACCAAGTCTCATACCCAGGATCCTCTGAACTATAGTCAGATCAACAAATTACTAGGCCAACTCAGCTCTGGGGAATTACTGATGCATTTGTAAATATATCATGCACTACAATGATGTAACATTAAGGAAAAAGACACCCCTGCCAAGTACTGAACCTAAGACCTTGTCAACTACAACATAGTGCATTAGACCACTAGGCCAACTCAGCTCTGTAGAATAACTGGTGTTTTTACAAACATATCCTGATTGCCAGTGACACACTACTTCTATATATACTGGGACAAATCACAGCGTACATGGGCCTCTGACACAGACACCAAACCAGTACACAGACAAATAAATGCTGCTGGATGTAAGGGAGGCCTACAATATCGGGTAGAGCTGACAACTGCACAGACTGTTGCTGAATGTCCACAGTTGTGTCCCCTACTTATGGCAGGGTTGCAAACCTATTCTGTGTGCTGATATACTGGCAAGACAGTGCAGATTCGGATTATAAAATTATGACAGACAGCTCAGTGTCACACATCTTACCCATCTGAACACACATATCCATGCCAATCCTGTGTAACACACTGTATGCATGCACATATGTCTTACAAATACACCTACCATAATAATGACATGGTAACTCTGTTACATTGCTAGCATGTGTCACACCTGGACACCCACAGTCCTGGCCCACAGTCCAGTCTGTGGCACAACAACTACACGCATGTCAATACAACATAGGAATAACTGAGCCCTGCAATGTCCAGCAAAACTGGTTGCTCCTACTGCAGTCACTGCCACCTACAGTAGCATGTTAAAGGCCTGCAGGGTGGGACATATGTCATAAATATGAATATGTGTCCTAAATGTTGCCTACCACTGTCTGAATGGCACTAATATGTAACATATGTACCAGAGGCACATACTTCACCTGGACTGTTATGGGTACCCTCAACCAGGCCATGCTGTGACACAACAGTTGACACTGCTCCCTCACTAAGAGTAACAGCTTACTGTTCCCCGATGTTTTCACAATCCCTAGTCTGACACCTGGCCAAAATGCAGCAGCTGTGGGCTGCTACACATGCAGCAGTATGTCCAGTCACCTGCTACAGACCTAACATACCTCCCAAACACCTAGAACAAGGCATCCACACAACAGCCATACATAAAGCGTTGGGGCAATGAATGTTCATGTGAAAGGGACATGTGTCACAGTCTCCTCCTAAAAACATACACTGCTGATAGGCCAGCATCAACTGTACCAGCATGCACATTCAGATAAAAAGGATGTATGACACTCACATCTGCATGTCTCCTTACTGACCCCAACACACATTGTTAAACAGTACATTGCTACAGAATCTGAAAGTCTGTTAACAATGGCAGACATAACATGCAAAACAGTGGACATAACACATCAACCCAAACAGTGGACAGTATTTCTACCTACCCTCTGTGATACTGTAGCTCCCACACCTCAATAATGTCCACCTCACAGGCCAGAAAAAGGGTCAATGCCTACATGAAGGCCTTAATTATAGCACTGTGTTGCCATACTATTGGCTAATGGAAAGACAACCCAGCTGTTCTGGATGCCATTAGCAAGTGGGAGTCACAGATTGGTGCACAGGCAATCACCTGTTCATGAGCATTACCTACAAAAGACAAGCTGCTGCCTATGGTAAACAGGTCTGACACTTTCTTCATGAAGACAGACTGCAATTCTCTAGGATACTACATCTAGATTTCTTCTCACAAAGGAGTACAGCACTATACCAGGTATGTCATAGAATTAAGCATGTAATGGAATGCAGATGGGGGGATGCAGTCATGGGAAATAGGTATTTAAACAGTAGGTCTCAACAACATTTCCTGCACTGACATATTGCTGTTAGTCTGCTATCCAGCACCTACAGCCATCCCTTATGACATTGTCTGCAGTAACATAGATCACAGCTCTGGCCCCTGAGTCATCCCAGCAATGGTCAGCTCACATATAACTGCTAGTGGATTGTCTGTTGTACAATACTGATAGTAAGTACTGGTGGATACAGTTAGCATGTCACATCATGTACTGTCAGTGAGCCCTTCTCAGTCTGTGAATGTCATACTGACTTAGTTCAAAGATTGTCCAGGTGTCTCTGGCCATTCCTAAAGTACTCTGGTTAGATCACTGTGTACTCCATACCTGTATGTCATTGACTGTCACCTATGGCTAGCATACCTGGTGACCCCTGCAGCAGGACAGCAGGTTATAGGTACTAGTAGTGGGAGGACACTGGTTCTGGCTCAGCAGCAGTGCATACATATTGAGAATACAATGTAAGGGAATGGATGCAGTACCAGATATTCATATACCATTACTATGTTCCCAGATGATTCCCCAAACTCTGTGGACAACTATCACATATTGTCCAACTAGTGTCTAGAAATACACATTTGTCTGGCAGGGGGTCTATATCTATCAGGCACATGTACACATTCCATAAACATCTCGGTACTGCAGATGTCAGAAACCTACAAGGAGGATACCCTACACCACATATGCACTGCTCTCAGTTATTGTGTAGCACAGATGTTGCTGGGCTGTCCACACGCACTTGTAGTACCACTCATCTATTTGTTGGATGTAGGCTGGATGACATGGCACTGTAACATTGCTCATAGGGGACACCCAACAGTCAATGGCAGTGATGGGTGTGGACACAACACAGTCTATCACAGCACTCAGGCCATATCTGGTATTCCTGGTACTATATGAGGTTACTAGGCTATGGGCTCGGATCAGCCATATGCCTAGACCAGATGTTATCCCATGTGTATGTAAGGCAGCACCTGATGCCCCCATCCAACAGGGACACAGGTGGTACCCAAGGGTGTATGTACAGTTAATCATCCAGTTATCCAGGTTATGCATGCAAAGGTGGAAACAACTACCCTGCCTGATGTGGACCAGGTGCCCATTCCTCCACAAGAGTGATTGTGTAGGACACACATCTGAGCTGCCAACAAGCCCAGTTCATGTCACACACCAGGTATGAGGGCATATGTGTGTGAGTGCGTGTGTGTGTGTGTGTGTGTGTGTGTGTGTGTGTGTGTGTGTGTGTGTGTGTGTTAACAGAGTGGAGCATGACTTGCACTCATGCAGCAGTCCCAGCAATGTGGAGTCTGTGATTGCCTTGCATGCCACACTGAGTTTACCCCTGAGGAGTATGTATGAAACCGTGTAGAGGGTTGGCCTTATAGCCTATCGGTGTATGGTAGATGTTTGATGCCCTGGTATTCCCTAATAGAGAACCTCTGTGATGTCCCCAGTTGCTGTATGTGCACATGAATGGTCCTCATTGTGGGGAAGACAGGGATTTTATACCCCATGTCCTGTGATGGCATACCCTTATGTATGACATGGGCCATGTAGAAGGTTTACCTTGCAATGGAAGCAGCATTGTGCTGAAATGTCATATTGCCAAAGACCTGTGTCCACAGCACCCTCACAGCTGATTGCATGCCTAGGATGTTGCTTGTACTGGTATAATATGTCAGGACATCACTCTCCATATAGGGATTTACACTGCATGCTCTGGTATGCGTCCTGAGGCCATGTGTCTGGCAACAGTCATGTATCTAAGTGAGATCCTCCTAGGCAGATGTCCACATCACTAGGGAATCCGGTGACAGCACACAGCATGCAGTCATCTGCAGACATGGTCTGACATTGGCTAATGGCTGTTACAGGCACCTCAGATGTGTAAATCACACATAACAGATGCCCAAACATGAAACAAAAGGTTATACACCTAGTTATGGGTCAACCACTTGTGGTGGATTTCCCTATGTAAAATAGATGTGTCGTGTTAGTGCATCGGTGTGCTACCCCTATGGTAACATATGGTGTGATGCATACTTGGGAGTGTTATATCTAAAATGGCCACATGGGTTATACTGTCCCAGAGTTTATTCAGGTCAAGGTACGCAGTGTCCACTGTCACCCCTCGTCCATGGCTTTGGTCACTGTGTCATAGAGGTCAACCGAGTGTAACAGACATGAACCCTTCCCTGACAAAGCCTAAGTGTGCGTAATGGATTGTGGTCAGGTTGCCAATGTCCTTGTTAATGGGGTTCACTATAAACTGTACTATGGGGCCTTGCAGAACAGCCGAGTTAGGCTGCTGGGTCTATTATGTGACTGAATGGGGGATGTCCCACCTTAGTCTAGAGGGGTGACAGTGGTCGTCCATCACACAGATGAGACAAAGGTGGTAGTCAGTCCTCCAATGAATATATTTCCTTATGGTGGTGCAAGGTTATGCTTGTGGTCATGTAGAATGCATCCTGTGATGTGATAGGCTCCCATGGCAGATGTATACCATGACTATCATGTGACAATGGTGACCTGTTCCCTACATATAGGAGACGGGGCAGGTACTGCGGATATCCTGATGTACTGATGGGGAACACAGGGGGTGAAGCCTACACAGACTCTGTCAGGCATCCAGTATGCTATACCAACAGCACTGGTATAGCTGGTGTCCTTGAGAACCACAAGTGAGCAGCTGCAGGTGGTTTCTGTGCTGTTGCAGACATATGTGCAGTACGGGAGATGACTGTCTGTAATTGATGTAGACAATGTAAGCTCTGTGTTTGTTGTGCAGGTTTGCAGAGCTGATCACATTCTCACATACACACTAAGGAGACATTGCTCCAAAATGGACACCTGCCCCTACTTTGTCTCAGACAGCGGTATGTCATCCCTGTTATTTGATAATATGTATTGTACATGTCCACCAGACAGGTGTACATATCCTAGCAGAGGATGATGTAGGCCTGTCGGGTATACCTGACTACATTCATCTACACAAATGCACATATAGCACTTGTGTGTATTTGTGGATATTGGTGCCAGTTGTTAATGATGTGTTGGGGGTTGTGAGGCTGTGTATACCCCCAGGAGGATGTATTCCACATTAGAGTTGTACGTATGGCTGACCCTAGCTAGATGGGTATTGTGGGAGATGGTGACTGCAAACGTAACCGCATGGTTGCTTTGCCATGGAGGATAACACTGTAGGGGTGTTGCAGTGGTAACACGTGTTGTGTAATGTTAACTGCAGTACACCTTCACCTCATGTGGGGGTAGCCCCCGGCCCCACCAAGGTGTTTGTACATTCACTGCTGATGGCTTCCTGGCCATTTGTATGCTAGCATGGGTATGTCTTACAATATATGTTAGGGTCATTCAACTGATCCAGGATCAGGGTACAGACCCGACTCCTAATACATTTGATGAGGTCCATATAGGCAGAATGGGCTTCTTGGTCTCATGTGGTGGCTGGTAGCTAGTTATGATTTGAGTTGGTTTGTGCTGGCAATGGTGAACTGCCTCTGCAGTGTCCCCGGTGCATCTTATTACTTGTACAGCGTGGAGGTATGTATGTGTCTCATATATACAAAAAACCCATGTCCCATGGCATTACTGGCTACACTTTGGCTTCTTTATGTATGATAGGATAGTTGACCATGTAAGGCTGGGATGCTCTCTGCAGCTTTGAATCATGGTCTGTGTGACTGCACAGATGTCTGCAGTTCCCAGGTTTAAGACTGCTTGCAATGAGGGTAAAGTCATATGTACACCTCTAGCATTTAGCAACATGGCCTTCAATGTGTGCTGCACTGACACTTGTATGTTGGTAGTGATAACTTCACCAGTTTTAATAATGGAGTCACTATGGGGCAGCAAGAACCATTGCCAGATGCATGAAGACCAGTGAAGACAGATGGAGGCCATTTCTCGCAGAGCATTGTTGTCTGTTTACCATATCATCCCAGACTCACAGGTACTGGAACCCCTGGAATATCACAGGATAAATCTGCACATATTAAGGGCACTCATTCCCTGATTGTATTGCAGATCTGTCTGAGTGACAGCATAATGCTGCATAAGGATGGGGACATACTTGCCTGGGACACATAATCAGTGTGCTTACTCATGTCTCACTGCATATAGTCTAGGGACGTACATGTCAGGTCAGATCAGGCACACCAACATGTACTGTGACAGACCCATGACACTACCTGTTGGAGAGAGTTATATATGCGGCAATTTTTTTTTTTTTTTTTTTATGGGACACATGCCCCTTTTTTTTTTAAGGAGAGAGTGGAATGTTGGGGAAGGGATATAGTTACATGTGGGGAGGTAAGCTGGGCAGGGGAGGTAGCATTTGCAAACAGACAAGACAGACAAGGCAGCAGACAGGGGTGGTGTATGACATATGAGAGGAATAAACACCTTGGACAGGGATGGTGTTGTGGAATCAGAGAACCATGTTCCCCCAGAGGGTAGCAGTGGGACTGGGCTCCCCACCCATGGGCAGTCACCACAGCTCCTTCACGGCCCCAAAGTTGGGTGTGCTGGGACTGGGCGCCAAGGTCAGCTGCCCCTCCAGGTGGGTCAGTCTGAACTCAATCTGTCTCAGCTGATCATCCAAATCATGCTGGAAAATCCTGAACACCATGCCTTGAAGCTTTTGCCGGGTGACCACTCCCTCTCAGCACCTGTGTCCAAAGGGGGAATGGCCCCATCCCCTGAGGCAGTTCCACCTGTGGGTGGTGCAGGACTAGCAGAGTGGGGCAGCTCTGGGACCCAGCGCCATGGCCAGCTGAGGTGGGGTAGGGGGATCAGCAGGAACCAGCCTACCCAGTCATGCTATGGTGATGAGGTTTTTCAAAGTGCATAAGTTAGTCATGAACAGAACATTTAAACATTAGTTATAACAGCATGCATGGGTGTTCCAATTAACCAAGAACAGTAACATTACATAGCATACAGAACACAACAATAAATGGGATAACAGTCAGTATTGTAACAGCATGCCAGTAACAGTTGGCAAAAGGCCAACAACATTGGTATTTCAAGAAGGTATGTAAGTATGCAGCCATTGTAATATATAACAATAATAAAACACAAAGCCCAACATAAGATTTTAAGAACAACATATGTGATAAGGAAACCATACCTATAGTATAACAATAATAATATTTGTGATGCAGATAAGGGGTGGGGGGAGACATTCCACTAACAACACTATAGGCTATATTGTTTGCAACAGTGCTGCTCTGTAATCTATAGGTCTGCCCTTATTTGTATGTCTACAAGTGCTTTATAACTTCTGCAGCACATACATACCTCTCAAGCTATCCACATGGGACAGTATGGGCCAAGATGTAACACCTACAAGTGCAAAACTACAGAGGACTATTACATGTCAGGGGAACATATATGACTACCAAGGTGTACTGTGCACTGATGTTGTATGAGTGTGCTACTGACATACTTCGACTGGATGTTAAATCTGTGTCCAAAGGTTTTGGCAACAGTGATCACTATCTGTGACAGCATGACACTTGAGAGACATGTATTGTGCATAGTACAGAGAGTTTACACATATCCTGCTGGCATGGGATTAGATTATCAGCAGACATTCACAGATGCACCAGGCATACAGCTGTAACAGCAATAAACAATTTTATTTGTCTTATTAACTTGGAAAAGTAGTGTACTTCTGGATGTTTTATTTAATGAGGTCCTATCACCTTGCTGAGCACTGCTGATTACACACTAGTACATCTGGACACACAAATTAGTATACCATTGAAAATGCTACTACAGATAATTTATTTACCTGTAATTCCTGTGGGGAAAACATCTGTTAACAATATATAACTGTTTCTATACATATTCAATAGTACTTGTCTGTTTCTTCAAATATATAGTAGTACTTGTCCCTGGATTCGAACCCCGATTTTTGTGTGGAAAAATGAACAACATACATATCATTTATCAAACTGAGCTATAGAGCCACTGCTGTGTGTTGATTGACTGATATGAGAGTGTCACAGAAGACTGCAGTGACACTTGAACATACATGCATGAAATTCATGCATGACAGAGATAGTAGGTGAACTGTGTATTACTACTTGGAATGCAGGTGTACACATTTAACCCCTAGTGGATGGGATATGTGTGATGTGTACAAACCATATTGGAGTGTTGGGTTGGCTACCTGACCAATATACAATTGCAGATGGTATATCTGCAGTCTACAGCTATTACAGTTTCATACTTGCCTGCATCAGCATAACTACATTCAGGATTGCATATAGCTGAAATGCAAAGGTTAGCACAAGACAGTCCTGAGGGAAACACACTATAATACCTTAGACATTACTATTCAAGGTTCAGATCTCAGTGCAGCACAAATATCATAATGCAGTATATCTTGTAGTACAGCTCTACATCTACATTTTACCAAAACAGTTCTTTATTAGCCAACATTCAGTCACTTCATGATTTTATACCCACATTTACTTCACACCACTTGTAATACTCAATTTCTTGACCAACAGCCCAAAATACACACATTTGGCACAACCAACCTTTATTGAGGGTGACATAAAATAGTTAACAGTCTTTTTTATTGTTAAACACTTTAAATAATGCAGGCATTGAAACACATATGTTATTCCACACTGTATGCATTACTAATTTTTTTTCCTTAACAATTCTGACTGCAGGTGTACTTTATTTCTGAAAATTATGAATGTAGATGATTTATTCCCTTCACATTAAGAATCCATTTGTACTTTATTACCAGAACATTATTATTAGTACAGTATATACTTGTTATTCATTAACATTATTAATGCAGTAGGAACCTGCTTTCCTGAACATTATCAGGTGTGATGCTTTCATCTATATTGAAGTGTACCTGGCATTACTCACTTATATCAGTCAAGGTCTATTAACACATTCATTGCAGTACACTCAAAACAGAATATATCTACCTGGCATTTACTACTGTACTCTTTCTTAATTATATTACTACATATTACAGGACATATCTGTACTCACCACACTCTCAGCGTAACCTGGCCAGGTGCCCTCTATGGGCCTCCAGGTTGTGAGCTCTGCCCTCTGCATCTGTGGGGAGAGAAAATACACCATTATGCATAGCTGTCTATCAGATATCCATAGTAGAATTTAGTAAAATAATGCTGACACTAGTTACAAACTTGTGGGGCATTGCTGTCCTGAGCATCTTGGATCCACTGGGCCAAGAGATCCCCCTTCCTATGCTTCAGATCATCATAATGGTGATGGACCTGCTCACCTGTGTGGGCAATACCAGTTGCACTGGTGAGGTCACGTGCCAGCATGTCCGAGGCCTCTGATTTATATTCTGACCCGTGGTACTGGCCCTTCAGCAGTCAGATGCCATGGTCTTTCACTAGGAGCCCAACCATGACTCTGAACTCCAAAATGCCCTATTGCTGCACCCAGAAGCGCACACCCTCTCCAACTCCTGCCATAGCTCCTGCATGGGTCAAACTCCAAAGTTTCTGGCTGTATTCCCACCTGTTCAGCTTAAATAAGGCTGTTTTCCCACCCTTTGCTGCTATTGGCCCATTTATAAAAATGCTAAGTGAAGCTTAGCACCTCGCAAACCCACTGAGCTCAGCTGAGCACTACTTAAACTGACAATGCTTAGCAGTGCTTAGCATTGTTCAAACCAGCTTAGCTGAGCTAAGGACTGCTTAAATGTGGATTGCTTAGCCGTGCCCAAATCAGCTAAGTGGAGCTGCCCATTGCTAAGTACTGCTAAAACGGGTCCCGTTTAAGTATAGCTTGGCTTAGCAGTGCCTAGCACAGCTTAGCTACAGGCAAACCAAATATTTAAAAAAAATATTAAAATTAATTGTTCATTAATGATAATTTTATTATTAAGTATGTATTTTACATTGTATCTCCTAACCTTCTGTGTTTTAATTATGTTATCTTGGAGTGTGACTGTAATGTATTGGACACTTGTGTGTTATTTAAGCTTTTCTCCTCGAGTCTCCACTGAAAATGGGCTTCTGGACCAGCTGGGCTAACCGGTTAACAAATGTCAATACATACATCAATAAAAAAAAAATGTATAAAATGTTGCTATCACATATAAAAGCTAAATGGCCTATCTGTGTATTCAAGCCATGCACACAAGGCCGTGATGTTAACTATTCAACTACCATGGATATGATGACTAACTATACATTTCTATATAGCTCTCAGTTACGTTTAAGCACAACTGAGCACTGTGCCATGTCAACATGCTCAGCTAAGCATAAATGTGACCTTTGCCATTAAAAATTAAAAGTATCTGGTTTCTATTTTAGATGTCTGGCACATGTCCATTGCTAAGCACCACACCGTGCAAACACACACAAAAAAAAAAAAAATTAACTTTTATATTTCAGTGTCATCTGGCACTTTGACAATGTAGAGGGTGTGTTACTCATCTCCAGACACACCCCCTACACTGATTCACTAACCATGTTACATGGCTCTCCCTCAGAAGGGTGCCTTTATTAATATGCAAGGAGCTCTGCCAAGGGGTAGCCGCAGATATGGCCACCGTACACTCCATGTAGGCCTTACACTATTCCTACATGGAGTTTATTAAATCTGGAGGAATGTCTTATTTCTATATGTAGTAGATGGAAATGACAGTGGCCACAGTGGTGCAGTGGTTAGCATTGTTGCCTCACAGCAAAAGGTTCTCTGGTTCTATTCTTGACTGCAATGCCTTCTGTGTGGAGTCTGCATGTCCTCCCTGTAGTCGAGTGTGTTTTAAAGACATGCAGGTAGGTGGGTGCATGTGTACCTTCTGTCAAGGTTGAGCACTGGGTTGGCAACTCGACACTATAAAAACTTCGCTGCCAAATGATCTGTGGACTGGTGATCCGCTGTGGTGATCCCTAACTGGGAAAATGCAAAATACATTGTTTTTGCTATAAGATGAAAATAACACATGCTGTGCACCTTTAGCAAGAGCCTCATCAAGATAATCAATAACTTGTGAAGACCAATTTTATGCAAATTTTAAAATCTATAAACATGTACAGAATAAATAAATGATATAGCAGAGTAATATAGCTGGAATGTTTTTTACCTGCACGCAAAGCAGAAGGTGTAGATCACCCTTTGATCCTATCCTTTTACATCATCTAATCTTCAACAGCCTTAAGGTGAGACCTCATAATATTGAAGATGTGGATTATCTAGGGCAATCTCTGCTTTCCAATGAATAATATCTTATATTTTAGTTTTGATCTGGGTCAAAGTACTGAAGAGGTCAGGATGTGGTGTCTTTGGACCTTCTTTCCAAAAGAGCTGACTGATATTGTTCTTGCAATAGCTGCAGCACTTTATTCCATTGCTTTCACAGACTATCTGTCCATGTCCTTAGTTTTGCATGCAGGAAAGCTTTTGAAGAATATATGGCCACGTATCCTTGGGTGGCACCTATCAAAAAGGTGGCAGAGTCTGGACAGCAAGTATAATAGGGATGAATTTTCCAAAACCTAGGGGGTTAGGGTTTCCAAGCAGAGACATTCAGCTTTAACACCTTATGGTCAGAGTAAGGGAAGGGAAGGACTTGCACTGAAGAAGTAGGTCTTAATAAGGAATTGGGTATATACATGTTATCTATTCTGGGTGAAATAACAACATGAGGATGAGTGTGTAGTGTTTTGCTGTTGGATCAAGGTACTGTGCTATATCTGTTAATGGCAAAGCCTCAACCAGTGATTTGATATGTTTTGCCTAGAGAGTCATAAAAAAGGTCACGTGACTGTAGTTAAATTTGGGCAGATGATGCAATTCAAAATCACCTGCTAATATGAGTACTGTCTTTATGTTCTCTAGTGCATACTGTAATGAATGCTTGATATCCTTGGTTCCTGTTAATAGCAAAAACACATATTAAAACTAATGTTAAAACATTGGGCTCCACTTTTGGCATCACTTTCATATCCTCTCCCCCTGACAGTGAAAAACTACTTATTATTTCATTTAAGGGGCAGCTGGTTTAATTAAAATAGCAGTGCCTTTCATTTCTGCAAAAAAGGATGAGTGGAAAAGATTGCTAAATGTAGCCCTATAAGGAAAGCTTATTAGCATCTACAGGATCAGAGAAAAGTGCTTCCTGTAATACTGAATACATATGGGGAACACCTTCTGACCCCTGTACGTAAGTGGGCATGCTTGATGGGGAATGAATCTTATTGAATTTAAGTAACTTCATTAAAAGTGATGAGAAAGACATTCAGATCTCCACTTGCCTGCCCACACAGTTCATATGTTACACTATCAGCAATCCCACACATTCCCTTTCATATTTGTAGAATTTAAGGTGAACAGGATAAGTTTACAGCCTGAAGACCTATGGTTCTCCTGAGTGTTATCTACAGGATGTCTTCACAGAGTCAGTACTCCTCACATAGAAATAAGTTGCCAGTACTCAGTCTCAAAAGTTTTATTTGATAGACTAGTGTTCTTGTCAAAAGACTATTTGGCAATACAACATTTTCACAGTGTTCTATAAGGTTAATTTGAGGGGGTGGGGTCAGTATGTGAGTGACCAGGAGAAATTTGGTTTGTAGGTTATTATGCTCCATCTGAATGTCTTTAGCTGGTCAGTAGGTTAGGTCGAAAATTATTCTCAATTTAAATAAAATTAAATGTCTACAGTGGCCTAGATGTTTGATTAAAAGCATCTTGGCTCTCTGAAAATTAAACTTAAACCACAGAATGTACTATTGAAATGCATTTTACAAAATCAGACCTAAGACCATTCCCTCCCAGATACTTCAGTTCCTTTATGGTTCTATGTCCAATGTGGTTTCCTCCTTCATGATGAGCGTGTTTTTAGAATTTCTGCTGCTCCCAGTTTGATTAGTGATTCTCAGAATATTATATTCTCCATTTTTATTTCCAAACAATTTCTCATTTGTACAAATGTCTTATCTAAACAAAAAAGCCTTTGAAAAAGGAAGACAAGGTAAACTCACTATATTTTCAACTAGTTGGAGGGGTTCAAATTCTAAACATATTTTTCACTAAAGATGGTACATAAGCCTTACAGGAAAGCAAGAAAGATCCATAAAAGTGGGTTATAGATTTGATATATTATACTGTAAACAGCAGTTCTTATTTTCATACTTAATTTGATGGACCTGATGAGGCTTTGCCTCAGCAAAAGCATTTTCTTTTTTATTCTTTATTTTTTAATGACTGATCTGTACTATATACATTTTTAGGTCTCATAAAAGCTGGCGATTGCTACTTGAATGATATGCTCTAGGTGCTTATCTTTAAATATCCAAGCCACAGAAAGGCAAGCAGGGTCTACACATAAAATTAGTAAGAGCTGCTAAGACTGCTTTTATGACAATTTTGCAAGAGGAGAAGAAATGTAGTCAGAAGGGTAAGAAACTGCCCATCCCATTGGCCAGTTAAAAACATTCAGTTTGAGAATAATTTTCTACCCACTTCATTGACCAGTTAAATATATTCAAATTGAGAATAATAATCCACCCACCCCAGTAGACAGCCAAAGACATTCAAATGGAGAAAATAATCCACCAATCAAATTGCTCCTAGCCACATACATACTGACCCCTCCCCTGAAGTTAACCTTATATAACACTAAGAAAATGCTGTACCACCAAATCTTTTGACAAGATCTCTAATCCATCAATAAAACTTTTAAGACTGAGTACTGGTGTCTTAGCTCTCTGAGTAGAGTACTGGCTCTTGACATTCTATAGATAGGTAAAAAACAAGAAAAGTGCAGTTCCATGGCTGATAAAAGACAAAATTCCAAATCCAGTGTAGTCAAAAAGTTTAATGAAAAATATGAGCGCTTTCACAGTTCAAACAATTGCTTGTTCAAATCACAAAAAGACCAAAAAACCACAGGTTTAAGTACTCCATCGATTAACAATAATTAGTCATGTGATATGTAAAACAATAGTGAATGTGCTCAAGAAGAGAGCTATTTAATAAGACAACCACAGTAAAAAACATCCTTCATAAAAAGCATATGTATATACAAAATACATAAAAACTGTTAAAATTTCTACAACACTCTAAATGACCTGAAAATCTAGATATATTTAAATATATTTTATATATGTTTTATAGATATATTTTTTATATATATGTTATGTTAACTAATGTAGTATAAATATTATTTAAAATTACTTTCTCAAACCCCTGTTCTTTAATTCTGGTTTCAGGGGAACTACATCATTTAGACCAGAGGCTTTATGCGCTCTAAGTCTGAGAATCCATCCAGTTTCATTGCGTTCAGTGTTATTAATAATATCACCTAATCTTATATCAGTCCTGGTAACCTCCAATACCTGAAAGGCACATTTATGCTGATCACCTTCCTGTGCTACATGTTTAGCAAGTGTGCTGTACTCTAATCTTTTACTAATACAATATAAATGGTCTCTTATCCATTCACGGAGATGTCTGTTGGTCTTGTCAGCATAAATTTTTTTACATATCATGCACTTACCTAAATATACTAGATTTTTGGTGCTGCAATCTGCTTTAATGTTAAGCATGAACTTATGCCCAGAGTCAGGATGTATAAAGCCCAGATCGTCATTTATACTAGTACAAAAATTACAAGCACCACATCTCTTAGTGCCTGTCAGTATATAGTTCATATCTTGCCCTTCATATTTACAGGAATAAAAAATCTTTAAAAAAAATCTTTAAGAAGACAGTTATGTTACCCTAAATATTTAGGAATTTTGCTATTAGTTTGTCAAGTTTTAGGGAAATGGGTGGAAAAGGTTGCTAAGAAAAAGTAGTAAATGAAGCATGGTCAATGAATGAAATATAGTACATGATGGGTGATATCAACATAGTTGTGGGTATTATTTGTCCTGGGGATTTGGAATTCGAAGGGGATTGTGTAAGTTGAGGTTGGGATGTATAGTTAAGTATGGTAGGAAGTTAAATGGACTGTTACTGTAAGTAATATGAGAAAGGTTGAGTATAAAGTCAGCATGCTGGTTTTGGTATAAAGAATTCTGTGATTTGGGTGATAATGTCTTGATTGTTGAAGCAATTAGTTTAGTTTTGATTGAGTTTGTAATAATTTAAATTACTGCATCTTGGTTAGTGCCTAGAATTAGTAAGGGTTTCCTATTTGACACTATTCTATAGTTAAAGATGGATAATATAATTTTGGAGATAGTGGAAGTAGGAATTGGTAAGCGAATACTTGTGTGGTAATATATTAGGGTGCTGGTGGATTATTTAAGTGTGAGTTTATAGACTTAGTATATTTTAAGGCTGATAATTGCTAGAATAGGATTAGATTATTGATAGCAATTTTTAATTGGAGTGCAGAAGTAGCTGTGTCATTGGAAAATTGAAATGGTGGGAGTGACTAGGTGGCTAGTTCAAGGTAAATGTAGGAATAGCATTGGTGGAAAATAGGAGTAGGGTAGGGGAATGGAGAGGGTAAAGCCAGCCCTCTGGATGCACATCAGATTTGAATAAAAAATATATATCTGCAACTCCGGTCCATAAATAGTGGGTACGATAGTTAACTAAATGCATATTAACAAGCAAAGTGTGAAAAGAATACTATATTTCTTTTTGCACAGCAGTGCTTAAGTGGCATTGATTTTATTCTTAAGTCCAAAATACCTACTTGGAGAAGATAAAGACTACTTTGTAGAGGCTGATCAAATGCTACAAGCAAAATATTAAAAGTAGAAGCATAATTTTACTGTTTAAATACTGTGAAGAAAGTTGCTTTCCTATATTACATCACCATGATTATTTTACTGCCTGGGGATCGCAGCTATGGAAAATGTAATGGAACAAGTATGAAAGAAATTTAAGTTGTTAAGGGAGTGTGGTCTACATAAGTTAGAAGGGGCGAGAATTATGTTAGCCTGCATCCCTTGTGGCATGCTCAACAATTAGTATTATATAACCTAATGTTAGCGGCAAAAACCTAAGACATGTTACCTATATTAACTATTTTGAAGGTGCACTTTTCTTTCTGGCTAACATATAAGATTCCTAATCAGTTATTTGTTCAAAAAAGTATTGCTTTCTTGGAGGTTACTGTTCAGCTAGTTTTCTTATGGGGTAAACTGGAGAAAAACTCAAATTAGGAGCATGGTTAGGAGCTACAGAGCACAGGAGTATGTGAGGTTATAAACCAGCATATCCATTAAGAAACAGTGCTACCATATTCCATATCTGCTAACAGTTAAACAATACTAGAGCAGCAAACTATTTTTGTAGCTTCAATATACCAATACAGGTGCAGCTGTAAAGGTCACTTGTGTTTCCTTAAACAAATATAATAATTCTGATTTCAATTACAAAAAGGCATTGTTTTGAGTGAAGAGTGAAGGTTAAGCAATTTATCATTTACATCTAGCTATGCTCTGCAGTAACAGTAGTGTACAGCACACTATAGAACGAATGTAAGAACCTTAGTCTGTGAAACATTATAAAGCATAAAACCATATACAGTAACTGAATGCTATTACTTGACAACTGAAACAGTGCCTGATGCAACGCTAGCACAATATACAACTCTTTAGAGCAAAATAAGTAATAGGGTAGAGCAATAATACTAAGCTAACCCAGGAACAAATGCTTTCCGGTACATTAGCCACTTAACGGCAATGACTGTTGACAGCAGTGACTATAGACACAAAGCTAGCTGCTTTTATCAAGTAAAATACAGTTTACAACCTTATAATGATAAAAAATATAATTAAATAATTTTTCTTCAATGCAGCCACTTACTTGGTGAGCACGCTATTCCTGCAGGGATGTCCAACAACAGGACAAAACAGGACAGAACAAATTTAAAAAATAGCATTCTCAACTTCAAATACAAATAATATGATGAAACACACTGCCAATGCATGTCTAATAAATTTTCCCACTCCTGAGACCAAGTTGTCATGATGCAGCTACTGCTTATAAGCATTAATGTTGTATAGTTTCAGCCCACACAAAAAGAAATGCCATAACGAAATACTTTGAAAGAATTTAATTATTTTACTACTAACCAACTTGAGAGCAGGGCAACATTTAAATTTCTTTTTTTTAAAACAGGTTTATTGTTTTAACATACAAGAGAAATATCATAACAATTTTATACAAGTAATTAAAAATAGATATGATTATAACATTCAACAAAACAACTAAAGTATTTACAAAGACATCCACTACAATCAGATCAATTAATTAAACTAAAATACCATGCTATTGAAATTAGGATTTTTTTAACAAATTTTGTAAATTATCCCATACAATATAATAAAATGTTTTTCTAGTTGTTCTTGACCTAATTGTGTTTATTTCTATATGGCACACTATAGTCATAACATTTTTAAATTCATTGAACGAAGGAGGTGTATCTGAAATCCAATTTCTGGTTATTATTTTCCTAGCCACTGCTAGAATAGACCATAACAAGGGAAGCTTAACCTTTTTAACACTTTGAGGTACAGGTGTGTTGAATAATACAAGAGATTTAGAAATAATGAAATTATCTGTAAAAAGAGCCTGCAAAAATTCATTAACTGACTTCCAGTATTCTTTCAATTTTATACAGTCATAAAACATATGAGCCCAGTCAGCATTAATTTCTACATTACATCTCTTACATAGATTATCTTTATTATTTATTTTATTCATCATCAAAGGTGTATAAAAAGATCTATGTAAAAATTTCCATGTATAAAGTCTCCAGACAATGGAAGACGTAGTTCTATAGGCAGATTTCAATATATATTGTTTATCTTGTTGATTTGGTGGGTCCCCATTAATAGAAGTGAAATAATTCCAGTATGTATCTACACTGTAAAAAGTTTCTTGTCTGATAATTTTATGTATGTATGAAAGTTTACCTTTATCAGAAACTTTATGTTGTAAATTTAATATCAAGTAATCAGTGTTGGAATAGATTCTTTAACTGTTATAGACATTAGATCTATTCTATCAATGAGATGTTGTCTAAAGGTCTGAACCTCTAACCAGCAAGTTTCTCTTAGATCAAATTCTTGTTTTAAGACATCTAGATTTTTAACTTTATTATCAGATATCAACTGATACCAGTACTTTAGATCATTATCTATAGCTAAATGAGTTCCTTCAGAAGTAGATGACAAAAGCATACCCTGAGTATACATTATAGGGAATATAATAAAATTCCATTCCCTATACTTAGGGTGCATGAATATAAAGTTACGATAGCTAATAATAATATTTAATGGGTAACAAACCATATGTTTAGGTGTAATAGGTGAAGTACAAAATTCCTTTAGTAACCATAACATGGAGTTATTTACAATCATATTTTTATGTGTTAAGGAGATTTTCATGAAGTGCATGCTAATTAGCTCCCAATAATCTTTCCATTTTGCGACATATGACTGATCTATTAATAAAGTAATAACTTTTACAATAGAAGAGATAGTATATAAATTAAAGTCTGGAAAAGAAATACCCCCTTGAGATCAGCTATTAGTATGTTTCTTTAATGCAATCCTAGGTCTATTAGGTGCCCATAGGAAATTTAACATTAGTGTATTCAGTTTCTTGATAATTATTTTTGTAGGTGGAAGTATTATTGATTGTATTAAGTATAAAATCTTGGGGAATATTATCATTTTAATAAATGTAAGTCTCTCCTCCATAGTAAAAAACATATTATTCCAGGTATTAAAAAGATTTTGTATATTAAGAAAACAGGTATTATAATTATTATATATAACAGATTTAATATCTTTAGATAGTATTATACCTAAATAAGTTATCTGGCCTGAATTGGGTACATATTTAGTAAAATCACTAATGAGAATATTTTTTCGTGTATATATAGGTAGTATTTTAGTTTTTTCTTCATTGAATATTAAACCAGAAATACTTTTAAAATTCATCATTTTATCAAATAGAGACTGCATAGAAGAATTAGATCCTGCTGATGTAATTAGAACATCATCTGCAAAAAGTTGAATTTTGGATGTTGTATTTTCATCTATTTCAAAACCCTCTATGTCAGTACTGTTTCTGATCAAATTAGCCCAAGGCTCCATTACTAAAGTGAATAATAGTGGAGGAAGTGGACATCCTTGTTTTGTACCTTTAAGAATGAGTATTTTTTGTGAAACATATGTTCCTACCTTAATATAAGCCAACGTGCCTTTGTATAAATGCTCAATTAGATTAACAAATGCATCTGAGAAGTTTGTGCACTTCAGTAAGGTAAACAGATAGTCCCAACTTACTGAATCAAATGCTGAACTTATATCAAGACTAATAAGTGTTAAATCTTTCTTTTTCCTATTTGCAAAATCAATTAATGTTAAAGTTCTTCTTATATTATCAAAAGTATTTCTATTTACAATGAAGCCTGTCTGATCTATATCTATAATGCCGGGAATGATTGTCTTCAATCTATCAGCAAAAATACTCATAAACATTTTATAATCAACATTAAGTAATGAGATGGGCCGATATGAAGTACATCTAGTTGGATCTTTATTAGGTTTTAAAATTGGTGAAATAAATGTATATTGCCAAGATGGGGGGGTTATTAACTCAGTTTGGGCCAAAATAACAACCTTATGTATTAATGAATATGTACTTTTAGAAAGGATTTTATATATCTCTGGTATAATACCATCATTACCCGGTGCTTTGTTTGATTTAAGCTTATTTATTTGTGTAATAACCTCTGTATATGACATACTTTTGTCCAATAGTTTAATCTGTTGTTTATTAAGCTTTTTATTCATGTTTGTGGTTATAAACTCCTTTATTTTATCTTTAGGTTCCATGTTAATGTTATTATTGTTAATATTGTGAAAGTGATTTCTAAATTCATCTAGTATTTTTGGTAGACTAGAAACATTCTTCTTTTTCCTTAGAGAAAAGATTTCTTAGATATGGTTTTGTTTATTCAACCTTTTTGTTTTATTTTTAAGTCTATGTAAGTATTTGGGGCTTATTGAGTAAGACAAAAACTTGTATTTCTCTAGAGTTATTTTAACTTTGAGTTAAAATTTCTTTGTATTTCTCATTTAGTTTGTTTATTTCTTCAATGACTTTCTTATCCATAATATTTTCTTTATTATTATGTTTATAAGAGTCTAATTTACTTTGAATATCTAACAATTCCTTATCCCAAGGTTTCCTTTTATTATTATACCATCTTATACTTTGTCCATATAGATATGATTTTAAGGCATCCCAAACATAGACAATGGAGACTTCAGGAGTATTATTTATGTCTAGAAAATGTTGTACTTCTGAAAATATATATTCTTTATAGTCTTTTAATTGAGTTAAGTATGCTGGTATCCTTTTGATCTGAACATTATGAGTATTTTTTTATCATGAATTCAAAAACAATTGAATTATGATCAGATATAGGACATGAAATGATTTTGGAATTAATTAAATCTGTTACCATCTGGTTAGAAATAAAGACCCTATCTATTTTTGAATAAGTTTTGTATCTGTTAGAAAAAAAGTTGTATGGTAATGATTTTGAATCTATCTGATTATTAATATCATTCAAATGATAAGAATTAGCAAAATCATTTAAATGTTTTGCATTAGATGTAATTCTTCTTTTCCTATAGTGGTAGTATCACTTTCATGTAGTATACAATTAAAGTCACCAGCTAAAATAATATCTCCTATAGAGAATGATATGATCTTATCAAGATGATGTTTCACTGTATTAATACCAATTCCAGGTATCCAATATACATTAATTAAAGTGTAAGTCTTCCCATTAATTTGTATTGTAACCATACAAAACATTCCTTTGTCATCCTGATAAGACTTAATGGTTTTAGGAATGCGATACTTTTATTCCATAAAATAGCCACTCCTCTTTTTTCTGAGTGTGCTCTGAACTAACCAATACTGTATATTTGTTTGTGGCTAGTTTATCAATATCTTTTTCAAGAGATGGGTTTCTTGCAGGAAGACTAAGTTGGCCTTATGTAAATTAATGTATCTTATTAGGCTTGCCCTTTTACACGGATTATTCAATCCATTAATGTTTAAAGAAATTCCTTTTAAAGATGTCATTTGGCATTTTTAAAACTTAAGAATCTTATGATCAAAATAACAAATAACAACATAAGTAATGTTACATCTCCTCCTTTAGGTGTACCTTTAAATATAGCTGTATTTATTGAATCTCTTATGGGATTTTGTATAGGATTCAATTTTGTTTGTAGTGACAATGAGTGTACAAAATATATTGTGGATGTCAAAACTATATACATATAACAATGAACAAGTGAAAATAATGTAAGGATTAAACCTTGCATCCAGCCTGGAGTTAAAACTCCAACTTAGAGTAGTATTTACCACTCAAGTTAACCCCCTACCCTAAGCAGCAGTACCTCAGCTACCACCTTATCAATTTAATACTGGTTATATTTAACTTAAATTAACAGCTTTCAATTCAATTATCTAGCAAGACAAGACTACACATTTGATAAAACAGCATCATATAAACTAAAATAAACTTTTTTAAAAACTATTCATACTACTATATACATCTATGTAATATAATACACTTGTATTCAAATAGCATTCAAATAAACTTGATATTAGGAACCAAGAGGAGAGAGAGAAATAAAAGACGTGAAAGAGGGAGAGAGAGTGAAAGAAAGAGAGGAAAAAAAAAAGGAAGGCATATTTACATATTAATTTATTCAAAGTATGTAAAAATAAGTTCTAACATTCATTTAAATCAAAAACTTTGGCTAATATGGTTCAGACATTACATATATTAAGATGCATCTATTTTCTGTCATGTAAATGCAGTCAACAGCTTCCAGAAATAAAACCTTGAATTGCTTGTATATGAGCATTTTACTCATACTCATTATTGTCAATAGAATAAAATATTATATTTATAGAAGTTATGTATGTAGAAAACTGCAAGGAACCACCACGATGGAGAAAAAACGATTTATTTTAACAGAAAAAACAAGCGCTTTCACGCACCACCATGGCGCGCTTCATCAGGTTATGTTAATAAGTTAAAACTCAGTGCTTAAATACATAAAGCATTCCCAATTATTCAATCTAAAACATCAATTAAAATATCAATTAGAATAATTAACTGACACATTTAAAGAAACAGCACCAAAAAGCATCAAATTATAAGTCAAAAGACATCATGGCAGCTAAACAAAGCGAAACAATATGTTCTGCTCGTACAGACAGTCATCATATTCAAATAATAACTCATATTAAATATTTTAAATATTCTAATGTTTTGAATGTTCTAAAGTATTTGCATCAATTTCATGTCTCAGATATCAAATCCGATAGTTTACCTGGTTCTTATAAGATCGAACATTAGATAAATATAGACAGCTTAATAAATAAATATGTAGGTATAGTAATAAACACCTATATATGAGTGTATATAGAATGTTATTATTAAAACAAAATAACACTCATAATATAATATGTTAAGCTATATATTCCCATTGATTTCCATTAAGTTACAATACTATGAATTTAAACCTAAAATAAAGCCAACCAAAAATAAGCATGATATGAATTTATACTTATTATTATAATTGACATCATATTTTCAAACTTAATAAAATAAATATAACACCAATTCATTATTATATGAACTACCATGAATTTCAAATACTAAAATAAAAATATATGAAATAAAAATAAAAATAAAACAAATTAACATAACTATTTGCACTATGTTAAATGAAATGAAACTAAGCCAATTTATATATATGGGAAAAATTCACCCATCTCCTAGTAGAGCTGGACGGATACTAACTGCTGAATTCAGACCAGGTTCAACATGAGATCTAAAATTTAGGATCCACTTCAATTCATGAAGTTCAAGGGCACCTATAACATTCCCTTCCCTTTTATTTTTCTGCACCACCTGAATAACCCTAAACCTAAAGAGATGTTGAGGAAACTGTTGGCAATGCTTAGCCAAAGCATTGTTGATATTCCCCTTCCTTATTTCATAAACATGGTTATACATGCGATCTTTAAGCCTCCTTGAGGTCATACCTACATAATATGCATCGCATGATTCACAGGTAGCTAAATAGATAACATTGCTCGAGTTACATGTGGCATAGAACGTGGGTGTAAAAGTTGTATTTATGCCTGGTATTTCAAATGTCTGAGTCTTTGATAAATACTTGCACATGCTACATTTGGTACATGGATATGTTCCCTTCTTATAACATGCCCTGATATCCACCTGCTTAATGTTCATTTTATCATTGCAAAGCAACCTCTTAAGATTGAGGCTGTTATTAAACCTAAAAACAGGTCTTTCACCCACTAGCCGTGCCAGGGTTGAATCAAGAAGGAGAATTTTCCAATTATTTTGTACAATACCCATAATGTGTTGTATGTCATTCGTATACTTAATGCTAAAAGGCACCCTTGCTTCATCCCTCTTAGAATAACAGCTAGAGCCCACTTTTCTACCATGTGTAGGCATCTCAAGCGTAGACGAGGTTAAACCCTCCACTAAAACTGCAGGATATCCTCTACTACTAAAGCAACTCTTTTGGTAGTCAATCAGCGTATGTAAATCCTCTTGCTTACTACAAAGTCTAGAAATTCTTGTTATCTGCCCTTTTATTACATTTCAGAAGACATACCGAGGGTGCATGCTATCGAAATGGAGAATCCCATTTCTCCAGCATGGCTTCCTATATAGAGTTGTAATGATATCATTATCATCATCCTTAGTGAGGGTAATATCCAGAAAGTTAACACATTCTAATGAATATTCAAAAGTGAATTTTAAGAAAGAAGTTGTGGATTCCATGTAGGCAACAAATTCATGTAATGAATCCGTATCATTGTTCCAAAATAAAAGAATGTCATCCACAAACCGCCTATATAAAACTACATTCTCAAACCTCACATTATTAAAGATGAACCTTCTTTCCCATTGGTAAATGACCAGATTTGCATACGCATTCGCACAGGGAGTGCCCATGGCCACTCCCCATGTTTGTGCATAGATCTGGTCTCGAAAAAGAAAGATGTTGTTATTTAGTACAACATCTAATAGACTACAAACTAGCATCTGGTCAGCATTATCCAAAGTTCCATGTACATGTAGGCATTCCCTAATGGCCTCTAGGCCAAAATCATTCGGAATGCTTGTAAATAGATTTCTAATGTCCAATGTTACCATTAGAGTACCCTTCTGTATATTATTACATAATAGATCTTGTTTTAAATCATGTAGCAATCCATAGGAATCCTTCAGGATTGTGGGTATTGACTTAACCAGAGGGCCAAGCTTGGTCTGTATAAAAATTGAAGCATTTTCAGTCACCCAGTGCCTGCCTGAAACTATAGGGCATAAAGGAGGTGGATACAAGCCTTTATGTATTTTTGGGAGACCCTTAATTATTGGTATTAATGGGGAATCTACAAACAAAAAGTCATACAAACTTTTATCTATACATCGACACATCAAAAGATCATAAATTGATACATGTACATCTCTTATTATCGAATCAACTGTTGATTTGTTTATCATTTTATAAGCGGAATCATTATTTAACATATCATGCATCAACTCAACATAAAATGAGGTATCCATGGCAACCACCCCTCCTCCTTTATCTGCAGATATTTATAGAAGTTGTTATAAATCATACTGCATAGTTATGCAAATTCTCAGAAACACTTGCATTATTGTAAAAAAAAAAAAAAAAAAATCTGTATTTTGTATGTCTATACTACTGCTTTAAAATATATCACAAGACAATTTCTACCAGAATAGAGTTATAAAGTTATTTATGCTTGTCAATCAGATGAATTAAATGAGTTATAGTAATGTATATGTTTGGAACATAAGTTTTGAACACAGATTAGTATGCTGCAGTCAAGTAGATTTTCAAAAACACTTGAATAAATGTTTCATTTTCTATGCCTTCTAAAATAAGACATTTACTTACTACAAGAAACTGAATCATTTAAAATCATTATAACTGACATATTTTATGAATTATAACATAGATATTTAAGTAATTATATAAAATAACTCACATTTAAATGTCAAAGAGTTCATTTTCCTTCACATAGTCGCATTTGCATCAGTTCTACTTCCTGGTAGAGTGTTCTTCCTGAATCTGTGATGTGTCAGTGTGATATCTGGGTCAAAGGTCAGATTAACTGCTTTCAGCTTCTCTGTGAGAATTCTGAGAGTTGAAGCTTTTGAAACAGCACGAGGACACTGTTCATGAAGTAGCCCACATCCCAGATTGTCTCCCTTAACATTTTGGCGGGAAACTTGTTAAAAACTAGTGACAAACATTCATTTAGCAGTGTAAATGCATCTAAACGTGACAAAACCTTTGCAATGTATTTTACAGGTTATTACAGCCTCTATGTAAGTGAAATTAAGCCCAAAGTTATTAATAGGTAATAAAACTCAATATTATTGTCCCAACTCAATTTTTATGCAAATCTTATTATTTAATGTGTCTATATGATCAAAAGCATTTCTATATATTAATATGAGAAAAAAATAAAGAGAAAGAATAAAGAAAAGAAAAGAGAGTAGAAAATAAAAGAGTGTAAGGCAGAAATAAAAAAAATGTAAGAGAAAGCTATAAGAAGTATATACAATGGAATATTACTTACTGTTTATATTAATAGAGTTAAAAATAAAACATATTATTTACTATTATTTAGTTCTAATTATTATTAGTTAAAGCATGACATATTATTTACAAACAAGCATAAGCAGTATAATCAAGAAAGTATAATTAGGAATAGCATTTGAAGAACATATAAACTTTTTACAATGAATAAATATGTTATTATTCTATTTATCATATTTTCATTACTCTTCTCTCCCTGCCCTCCCCACCCTTTATCCACTACATAATCTAAATAGAATGTCATTGTTTAAACAAAGAAAAGAAGAAAAGGAGAAAAAAAAGAAAAAAAATGTATCAAATTACTGACCTTACTTCTCTTTTTCAGAAAGAGAAACAAATTGAATAATGGCTTGTTATTAGTTCCTCAGATATTTGACTGGTTATGAAACAAAACATTTCTTTGCACACAGAGAATAACTTTGATTAAATCTTTTTCAGAACATTTGTGGCTTTCTGGAAATGCAGGAACTATATTCAAAAAGATTAATAATGAAGTAAAATGATGAGAGAAAAAAAGAAAAAAACATAGAACAAATCATTTGTTCTTTAGTCTCTTCTTCTTCTCAGAAGTCTTCCATGAAGTTTCAGTTGCCAGTCTCTTTAATGAAGGACTAGCCCATTCCATTTCCTCTATTTTATCCAAAATCTTATTTTTTTGATAAACAGTAAAGCAGAGTCTAAGTCATCAAAAATTTTAGGACCATCAGGAAGGAAGATTTTTAGCTTGGCAGGAAACAGAAGGTATGTTTTAAACTGTGCTTTTTTAATCTCCCTTATTAGTGGCAGAAGAACTTTTCTTTTAGCTATTACCAAGGGAGAATAGTCATTGTCAAAATGCACAGTTGTCTCATTAAACTTAACAGGAGCTTTAGCCCAAGCAGATTTAAGAACCATCTCTTTATCAAAAGATGATAGAAATCTAACTATAACTGATCTAGGATAGTTTTTGTTAGAGTTAGTATTAGCTATAGATCTATGTGCTCTTTCAATACCAAAAGAGAATGCTTCTGATAAGTCTAAAGTTTTAGGGAGCCATGTTGTTAAAAAAGAAGTAATATTGTTACCTTCAATATTTTCTGGCAGTCCAAAAATCCTAATGTTATTGCGCCTAGATCTATTTTCCAAGTCATCCAGCTTTGTTTGTAAATGAGTATTTTGTTTCAGCAGAAACTCAATGTTGATTTCCTCTTCTTGGATTCTATTTTCCATGTCATTCACAGCTTCTTCTATGCCTGTCATCTGGATCTTCTGTTGTTGCAGGTCTATATGTAACAAGTCTATTTGTTTTGTAGTTTTTTCTATGAAGGTATCAATTTTAGTATCCATTTTATCCATCTTAGCAGTAAGTTGCTGGATTATAGTTATCAGAGGCTGAAGGTCTTTCTTGATGCTGGAGTCTTGAGAATTTGTCTTACTGGAACTCATTTCAGACTGATAAACTGACAGGAAAATTTCCAGTGTGATTTCTGACAGGAATATTGTTAACATTTCCTTTCTTTTTTAGATATAGTTCAAGAACTATATAAAACAAACATATTTAGAAAGAAAATTACTTCAAAAATAACTTTTTTAAGTAATTAATTCCTGTCAGTGTAATGAAATTGGTGGAGCTGAAGAAATCTGCTGCTATCCTGTGTTCATCCTTGGCCACGCCCTCGATGTTCAAGTCTATAACAACATTTAAATTTCTCAGCACAACAGAACTACATTTTACATTGAGTGGTCTATGAGTTTACAATGGATGGACTAGGATTTGATTTGCTTGTTACTACCATGTATATGCCACCTGTAAGTTGTATTATAATACAAAATGTTACATTATATATACATACTCAGCATGGATTCCGACCAAACCATAGCACCACCACTGCCTTACTCTCCTTTACTAACACTATCCTTCAGCATAAAAACAATGGCTATCTCTCCTCTGCTACTTTCCTAGACCTATCTAAAGCATTTGGCATGGTCCCACACTAACAACTCATCTCTGTCCTCAATAACCTATCCTTCTCTCAATCAGTCACCAACTGATTTCAAAGTTACCTGTCTGACCGCCAACAATCCGTTGTATGGCAGAATGACATATCTCCCCAACTACCTGTCTCCATAGGGGTTCCCCAAGGATTCATCCTTGGACCCCTACTCTTCTCTGTTTTCGCCAATAATCTAGCCTCTGCCACCAAACATGGTACACTCATAAAATACGTGGATGACTCAACCATCATCTGCTCAGCCCAGTCCCTACCCAAACTGCAAAAAGTCACACAGGAAGCCTTTTGCTCTGTTGAAACTTGGTTATCCGATGCCCAGTTAGTACTCAACCCAAACAAAACCCACCAAACATACTCAAAACAACTCTCACTTTAACATCACAGCAAAAGACAACACCACTATATACGAAACTGAACACACCAAATTGCTAGGAGTGGAAATAGACAATAAACTAAAACTTGACATTCACATATCCATGACCATAAAAAAAGTCCACAAAAAACTAGGAGCATTATACAGAAATAAGCAACTTCTCACCAAAGCAGCAAAGATTTCAATAGCAAATTCCCACCTTATCTCCACCCTACTTTATGCCTCTCCAATATATACCAACCTATGGCAATGCAATCTAAACAAGCTAGACACCTGCTACAACAAAATCGCCAAATTCGCCACAGGGGCATACTACCGTAGTCACCACTGCCTCTCACTTGCTGAACTGGGCTGGCTTGAACTCCCTCACCTCCTTCAATGGTATCAACTATCCCTTGCCCACAAACTAGTAAACCATCCACTAAATGTCCCATCCCTCCAAAATCTACTCCAACCCTATTGCACCACCAAACCACTAAGATCCAGCAACAAAAATCACTTGCAGATCACTAAAGCCAATAACTCTGCTGGTGAAGCACTATTCTCTTGCACCACAGCCAAATTATGGAGCTCCCTCCCACCCACAATTACCTCTGTACCATCATGCACCCACTTCAAAACTTTACTAAAAGCAGACCTAAAAACATGCTGGCTATGCCCTTGCAACTCCCACTCTAATATCACCCACCCCATCCAACCACTACCTTTCTTTCCACCCCACTAACTACCTTGATTATAGCAAGCTCTGATGCTCATAAGCCTAGTACTTATTATATAGCAGGAACTTCTTAATGTAACATTTGTTAATGTCTGTTATGTACTTCGCAGATAAAAATTCTAGTGTCTACTGATGTACTATGTTCTTCATCTGTAAATATGTCTGTAATTAATTGCCATGTTAAATTGTTAATTGCTATGTAATCCAATGTAACTACTGTCTATTTTAACTGTGGAGCTTTTCTCCCCGGGCCTCCACTGAAAATGGACCTACATCCAGTCGGACACTCCTGGTCAACAAATGTAAATAAAATAAATAAATAAACATATATAAATGGAAATGGCTTATAATATGAATAATACACTCATAGCCTTTTGTTAGGGAGAATCAACCTTTTAACAGAATAAAATGTTACTTTTGCAATTTCCTCCATTCTGGGTCTTTCTTCTCTCTGATTGGGTCTTTCCTTAATTATCTCATAGTATTTTAAATGGTAATTTTCTCTTTGTGCTTGTCATGAGGATTCTGTCAGTGATTCTCTGATCTGTAACTAGAGAATTCATCTGTTTTAATTATTCCAAAGCATCAGAGCATGGAGATAATTATTATAACATTATAGCTTCTAAGGGAAAAAAAATTCAGTTCAAGTAATCTTTTGGCACTGGACCACCATTCTTATTTGAAAAGAATGTGCATTCTGTGCAGCATGCGATTAAACACTATTGTTTTATGTGAAATAAAGCTCCAAGCTTATGTAAAAGACATATAAGCTCATATTGTAAACAGCATGATGTTGTATGAGTAAATGTCTTGACTGGTTATTTTATTTAGTAATGCTGCTGTCTGACTAACCTTTCTGTATGATCATATGGGGTCAGCAAATAAGCTTTGCCAAATAGTCAGTCTCTTCAGATTCACATGACATCTTTAGGTCTAAATTACAAGCAGTCCCTACAAATGTTCTTTTAATTTTATTGTTTTCTGTATTAGGCAAATCTCATACCATCTGATACCATTAAAGTTCCTGATTAGTAGGAGATTATGACAAAATTAGTCCTGTTTTTTACAACTTTAAACTATGCTTAAGAAAGAAGGGACATATGTTTTGTTAGAAGATGGTGCCATTTATTAAATATATTCCTCCCAATCTGCTATACTGTATTTGAATGATTTTTATTCATGTTAGCTCCCAATATGCAGTTGTTTTTATTCAAATTAGTTTTTATTTTATACCAGTCACTGCTTAGTAATCTTCTCTGTTTACTTCATTTTTTTCATCATTGGAATATTTAATAAAATAAATGTTTCTATGATTACTGCTGGTGCAATGTATAGTTATGACAAGAACTCGCCATTACAGTAAATGTACGACTCCATTTCCTTGTTTGGGAATTTGAAACATATAGCTTATGCACTGAAGAGGAGACAGCAATCTAATCTCAAACCTCAGTAGACATGGTCCATATCTCCCAGGCTAGGATTTATGGGAATAACCCAGGCTACTGCAGAAGTAAGGAATGTATTTATTTATTTATTGAGAATGGGTCCAAGCACTATTGATTATACTTTGTACGCATGCTAGAAAATCATACAGCCCTCCTTTTTCAATAAGTGCTACCATTCCGAAAGTAGTAAAGCATAGAAGAAATACTCCTCTTATGATTATAGCGACAGTACATAACAGTGGTTGGACGTATGTAAGAATTTACTTCTGAATCGTGAGGTTTGATCCCAGTGATAAATACCAAGCCATCAGATGTATGTGCCAAGCCAGAAGAAATCCTGCAAGACTACCAACCCTGGAAGGTATTATAGTAATTATATCATTCAAAATATTTAGGTTTTATATGCTGTTAGTTCCACTGTTTCACTATTCGAGTACTAAGCATGCATGACTGCATATAACACAAATTTATAGGGATTTATGTTTACAGGAAAACTTGCCTTACGGTAGGAAGATAAAAAAGACATGATAATTAGGAATGCTGAAGCATTAAACAAATCTCAAATCATATGCAAAAACAACTTTATACAGAATTTTGCACATTTGGGATTACATTCTGGTCAGCACAGTGGTACAGCAGTTAGCATTGTCTCCTCCCAACAAGGGGCTCTGTGGTTTGATTCTCAGCTGGGGTGCCTTCTGTGTGGAGTCTGCATGCCCTCCCTGTGTTCACATGGGTTTCCCCTGGGTGCTCTGGTTTCCTCCCACACTCCAAAGACATGCAGAAGATGTATTGGGCACTCTAAACTGGCCCTAGGTATGAGTGTGTGTGTGAGGTATGGTGTGCCCAAACCCATGTGTATACATGGGGGAGGGTTGGACGCTGGGCTATCAACCTGATCTCATAAAAACTGTAACTACTATGGAAACAATGAGTGCTGGAGAGTTCTTATTGCACAGTGTGCTGAATAGCATAGGAATGGATGCATGAATGGATGGGATTAAATTCTAAGTTGATGAGAAATGTGATAATAACATGTATACAACTAAATACAGATGTTCATAAAAAAATGACTGAACAAAATTGTGGCTTAGCTCCCAAGGCACAAGAATAAAAGAGAACATGTTTCTCAAGTGTCAACAATAATAGAAATGCAGTCACATCAAAAAGAGGTCAATATTTATGTGATCCCATCTTAAGAATATTGCAGGAGTTGTGTAATCTTAAGGTCATGGTCAGCCATGATTTCAGAGTACTTTAATAGATGCTTAGTTCCTTGTAACACTTGACATGATTGTCATTCATTTGGTAGAAAATGCATTTGTGAGACTCACAAATGATGACTGCACATTTGTAAGAATCCCATTTGGTTGAATTCATTTTTTTTTAGCAGAGACCCAGGGAGAAAATCTCCAGTTATACAGTTTACAGTTACAGAAACTAATAATACTAAACATACAAACAACAATGGCAGAAAATACTGCTAGTGAAATTAATATTACTACAATGCTAAGAGTATTGGCAAAAAAATAATTGTGTTTGATCCATAGTAACAGCGTAATTAAACTGGCAATATTAATTTCTGTCAAAGACAAATATAGCAGCAGGTAAAAGAATGCATGGGTATACAGTGATTTAGGAGACCATATTGTATACAGGACATATAACAGTGGTAGATGTAGTTACAAATATAAGATCAGTAAGATTGTCTAGGGCCTCTGTCTAAATTTAACTGCTGACAGAAAACTGAAGAATTTAGCTAGTTGGTAAGAATAGAAGTATGTAAGAATATGCAGAAAAAGGAATGGTTGATGGAAAATGTGGTGGATTTGAAAGTGTGCAAGTCCATATTATAGAAGGTAGCATGTATGTGTGAGTGTTTGCTGGTTAGGGTTAGCTATTTTTGGCTGGTGTACCTTATTTGCATCATCTGCATGTCCTTCATGTGTTCACATGGGATTCCTCCAGGTGATCTGGTTTTCTCCCACATTCCAAAGACAAACAGTAGGTAGATTGGACAGTCTAAATTGGCCATAAGTGTGAATGTGTGATATGAAAGAACTACTGTGGAAGGCAGCCACCCAGTGGGGTAAAACCTGGAACTCTAGAGGATTGTTACTGTTAAAGTGACAGCCCAACCCTGTATGCAAAAATAGGAAAAGGGGATTGTGGCTAGATGGACAGATTTAGTGTTGTGCATGATTGCTGTTGTGTATTTTCCGTGTCCTTTTGTCTTAATTAATGGTACTGTTAGGGAAAATTTAGCAATGTAAGGTTAGGTTTAGGGGTAGTGTAAGGTTATGGTTAAATAGGTTAACACTAGCAGACATGATGAGTAAGCTGGTATAGGGGTAATGCATGCTAACCCTAACACTAACCCTACCCCATCCCTAACCCTTGAGCAATCTGCTTTTTAGCTCTTGTACAATACAGCATGTTATTTTAAAGCTCTCAAGCAGTGAGTGCATATGGGGAAAACCTATTTGTTTCCATGAGTGTGAATGTGTGCAAAAAAATGTGTCTATACCCCCATACCCAATTCCGAAGCAGACACAAATTATGCCATTGTCTGGGCTGGCATTAGGTGAATGGGCTCCACACAGAATCCATGCAGAGCTATGTAGGGCCACATGGCACCCTCCTGATGCCCACTACCCCCCTCACCCTCAAGATCATCTCGTTGGGCTTCCATGGTCCCCCTCATCTTTGGCTAACTACACCATACAATTTACTTTTTGCTTCCCTTCCTCATGGATACCTCAGTCTTCATATTTTTCTTGCATTCATTCATTCATTCATTCATTCATTCATTCATTCATTCATTCATACATTCATTCATTCATTCATTCATATAGTCATTCATTCATTCATTCATTCATTCATTCATCCATTTATTCACTCATTCATTTATTCACTCATTCATTCATTCATTCAACATATTACCTACCTAAGAAAAACCACCGTCTGATATCTGTTGAGGAAATATGTGCATTAAGCTAGAGGTGCAGGAGGCTTCTAGGTTCACAGAAAACATGGGGGCTCTAGATACTCTGAGATGCATTTTAGAGTTATTAAACATTTCCATTTACTGATGGCCTGAAGAAAAAGCATGACTAAAGAAACAAATTCAGTCTTACTCTTCAACTTTAAATACTTTCAGCACACCCTAAGTGCCCAAGATGGTACTGTAGTAACTGTGGAACAAATAAGTGTATTAAGCTGGGAAGCCATGACGATCAATTTTTTTAAACAGCCTTTTCCATATAATGATAGCCAGAACAAGAAACATGATTAAGGAAAGAAATTCCGAGTTATTTTTTAGCTTTGTTTTTTCTGCATCCTTTCAACACACCTTAATTAACCAAGACTAAAGTAACTGTGGAGAAAATAACTGCAGTAAGTCAAGAGTGTGGGGAGGCTAGTTCCCAGAAGCCACAGGCATTCTACATTCTCTGAGGTACGTACATTTTTATCCAATGATGGCCTGAAATCATGACCTAGGAAAGAAATCAAGTTGTAATTTTTTTTATTTAAAGGAAAAAGCAAGTTGTGTCAATGCTGACAAAGTAACAGTTTATAATAAACTGAGAAGAGTGATGCCTGTGAGGACATAAATCACATCTGGGAACAGTACCTGCCATCACACTCCCTATTAAAAATAAGAGATAGTCACCTTCTATATGTTTCCATCTGCTGTTACATCAGGATTAGAATTAAGACACAAATAGCCACAATCATATATTGCAACTAGTTGCTGTCATACATATGTACCACATGCCTCCGCATCCCTTCCCAAAGTCAGCCACCATCTGTATATCCTGTGATGTCAGGCTTAGACAAAATGGGAAAAAACAAATATATTTCAGCCTGTTACTGTCAGAGATACATAATCAACATGCTTCCTTATCTGCTCCAAAATCTAGCCTCCTATATAAGCATATTATGTTTGATTGTAAAGCAAGTGAAAAAAATAATGACTACAGTGATATTTCTAGCTTGTTACTCCCAGACAGTACACTGCTCATATATGAGCTGTATTGACCCTCTGTACCGACCCTTGAAGTTTATGAGGAAAGGTAAAGAACTATTGACCACACTGTCCTCAGGCCATCACAAGATATAGTGACTTATGCACACCCCTGGAGTTGGGTAGCAGAATTAAAGAAATAATGATATTGTCCCCATCTCAGTCCACACATGAGCTTCAGTGACCTTCTGTGTGCACCTCTGAGCAGGGGCTTTTTTAGACTAGGCAGGGTTTGAAACAGAGTCACTATTAAGCCTGTGTCCAAATCTACTTATACAGCCTTGGGGTGAGGGAGCGACCAGGTCCCCAAAAGCTCTGAAGGACTGGATGTTCTGTGGTGCATTTTGTGTCTTATTTTTTGAGAAATTACTGTTTAAACTGAATAAATGACAACAAGGTCAGTTACTTTCAGTCAGAACCCCCTACTAAGCAGTTATAGTCATTTCTGAGTACAGTTCAAAGCCTGATTGTGATGAAGCAGGATGGCCATGTAATGAATGCATTTCACCTTTGCTCCACACAGACAGATGCCACACATTAAAGTATTCCACATTGTTTTACACAAAGGAAAACGCCATAATAATGAACAAACAGTAGTTAGTAATTTTCTTCCATTGACAGCCCCAGCAATTATAGCTAGTTTATGCAGAACTCAGATGATCAGTGACATTTTATACTTAATTATATCATTTTCACAATGTCTATCAACTTACCCTGATCTTGCCTCATAGTTTTGTCACGGTGTCCCATTTTCACGTACATCACTAAGATTACGGTCAACAATAATGCAGAGTCAAACATTAAAGTTTCATACTTCTGATTGTTCAGAAAATGCACAGTGATGTGTGTGCAAAACCTGCTGTTCTATTAACCAGTAATATTTTAAATGTATTCCTAACTTTGGTCTGTGTTTTCCTTCCCCTCCCAGCATTACACATCATTATTTTATTTATTTATTTTTATTTCTCCTTAATTTCATCAAAGTGTGCTAGCCAAAGCATCAAGTTGATGCAGACACTGAAAATAGATACAAAGTCTCTTGAAAATATAAACTTATATATGTATAAACTTTAAGGAAATAAAAGTAATTATTCTTGATGCCCTAGATATACAACTAATTGTCTTTTGAAGAGATATTTTTCTTTGTTAGATATATCTCAGCTGGTATAGTTAAATTAATTTCTCTGTCATTGCTTTGTACCATCCATGTAATTTTGCTTATTTATTGTCATATGAGACCCCCCCACACACACACACGCACACGCACACACGCACACACACACACACACACACACACGCACTGCAGTTAGCAAGCATCCTTTTTAAACACAAACCCTAAAACAAACTGTTATATCTTACTCAATGGAAACACAAGAGCTTATTCCATAGAACTACTTTGTTTAATCCAATAGCTAGATATTTGTCATGCATGAAATAAAGGAAACAGAACACATACAGTTAACAGCCATTCTAGTATATGAAGATGTTTCAGAATCTGGACAGTCATTCCTTTGTATCATCTAATTTTATCTTCTCTGCATCATACTGTGAACTGCCTTGAGCTCTGGTCTCACTTTAAATAATCTTTCTGAAGCATTGTGTGTTGTAAGCTGCTACGATACCCTGTTCCCCCTGTATGACAAAATACCAAGCCCAAGTTCTCAGTGAATGAAAACAATCACTGTGAGGAAATAGATGAAACTCAGTTCCATTTTGTGTATTGTTAACGAGCTTGTGCTGCATTCTTTTATGACTAGTTGTTTTTCTGTATTTAATAAGCAGTGTTCCCGTGTGTAACTGGCACAATTTTAAGCAAGCATAGATACAGTAGTTTGTAACTGTCTACTCGTTGATGAAAGAAATGCTGACAACATAGATACAAGAAATGATTGCTTGTAGAGTGCAGCAAGTAGGAAAATTAGGGTAAATCCTGTTAAACTGAGACTCAAACTCTTAGACTTGCTCCAAAAGGGCAAGCATGGCTGATCATTCTCACAGGAAACTCTCTGACTGTATCTTGCATAGTAAGCTGCCCTGGGCCCGTTCCCCTGATTCAGAATCAGAAGTTCAAATAAAGATCGATGTACTTTGCTTCTGACTTGCTCCAGTGAAAATTTAATAGTCACACTAGACTCTGTTAGAATATATTGGCCATCGTCTTATTGGAATGCTGTATGCTCCGGGCCTAACTAACTCTCTCAGTTTAACCCTTACCTAGCTAACAAAGATGTAACTGCCATGTGACAGCTAAACCATAGTTCATTGGTGGCTTGTTTACCTATCTCTTGTAACTGCAGTTGCTCAGCTGGTGGGCAACTGTCTTTTGATGGGTTCAGTAAGAATGACATAAGATTTCAATGGCTTGCCTTATCTGTAGGTGAAAGATCATACTTTTACTGACATAAAGAAGATACAGCCTATTGCTGAAAGACAAGATTTGAAATGTAATAGCTTGCATTGATTTTAAAAGCTTTCTTTGCTGTTTTTGTTTTGTTCTTGCTTTTGTCTCAGTGACAGCCCTTCAGTGTTTCCTTTTTCTTATCCCATGATCTAGAGAGCTCGCTCCTCCATTCATATCACATAGCATGGTGGCAATGCACACAGAAAAAAAAGCTTCAAGCAAATCTAGGATGGAGTGGGGACATCTTTTAATACTGTTAAGGGGGTGAAGCAAGTGTGAAAATTGAAACATACTAGTAAAAGTGGTACCACTGAGAGATATTCTGTCACCATCTAAAAACTAACTAACAAAATAAAGAAATACTTAACATGCATTACTACTGATGGAATCCTCATAATCTTCACACTGCGCAAACTCCAAGAACCTTAATCCATTGACATTACACTTCACCATTGCAAGCTTTATGCAATGTTCATGTGTAAAGTTATGAATAGCCATGTCAAATACAGCACTTCCCCTAGAGCACCCACAGTGCTATGACATTTTCTTTAAACAGGGGTTCTTACAGTTATTTAACATTTCATTTACTTATTTTTAGAGCTAATAAATGCAGTGTTTTATTGCTGTGAAAAATAAAAATAAATAAATAAATGCAGCGCACCGTGCTTAGAAGAATTGTGCCCTAGGTGGTCATCTAGTTGGCCCATGCTTAAGGCCAGCCCTGGCTATTGTGAACAGTTTATTAAATTTTTACAAGCATGTGAAAATTGTAGAACAATAACTGCTTGAAGTTAACATCAATAATAAGACAATTAATTAAAAATAACATAATCTAATAATAACTTAATTCTGACTACACCCACCTTCCTGTATTTCTTCCTTTGACAATCTCTCTATCAATCTCCCTGACTGCTTCACCTTCTTATCCTTGTCTACCCACTGCACTTAAACTAAATCCATAACTGCCCCCCCCCATGCAGGAGTATATGGCACATATAGATAGAAATAGAGATAGAGATATAGAAGATAAATAGGGACAAAACGTGTTGGTATATTAATATTCATAAAAAGTAAACACCCCTCAAGAATGATCAAACAAAATGACACTCTTAAGCTACTCCATGTCAGGTAACCTTAAGTATAGTCCCATGCCTTATTAGCTATAGGTCCCTGTCTATGACCCATGATAAACAAAGCACATACTTGAATATACTGGAGCCACTCACAATTCAACCTAACACCATATTCATGGGTGATTTCAATTGTCTCACCATAAACTGGGATGCACACACAATCACTAACATGCAGGCTCAAATATTTCTTGATTTTGTCAATGCAAACACATTGGAACAACTAGTCTGCACACCTACTAGGGATGCAGATATCCTGGATCTGGTACTCACAAATATGAGGGAATGTTGCAGACCCCCCCTTGGGTGGTGTCCTCACTAGTCAGATCGGATCACAAAGCAGTCACTCTTGAAATAAATGTGAAGTCTGAACAACCAGCAAGCCACAGTCCCTTTAAGAACTTTTCAAAGCTAACTACCTCCTATTAACCAATGGCATAGTTAAATTCCATGCCCCCCAAACTCAGAGAACACTGTGATATGTGGAAGTGTTTACCAAAACCCTTTACAAACATGTAAATAACTGCATAGAAACAGCAGTACCAAACTAAAATAAACTTAGGACAAACTCCAAAAGCAAGCCTCTTTGGTTGACCTCACCCCATTAAGAAAGGAAGAAAGAAGAAAGAAAGAGAGAAAGACAGAAAGAAAGAGAGAGAAAGAAAGAAAGAAAGAAAAAAATCCTGTCCAAAAATAAGAAAGGCAATGCCCAAAAGACAAAAACATCTCCCTCATCAGACTCAACAATCAACTCAGGGAACACATCAAGTTCACCAAAACCAACTTTAAGGCAAAAATAGCCTCCCAGGCTAAGGATAACCCTAAGGCATTTTCCAGTGATATATGCAATCTTAAAGGGAACACACAACAGTGCACTGAACTAAGAATAAATGGAACTTATGGAGGATATAGCAAATTTGTTGACCAGTACCTTTAGTTCCGGTTTCACCCCTCATCACCCCCAGTTACCTACCAGGAAATACCTTCTAACATTTCTCCCCCAAACTATCACTGAAGAACAGGTCCTTATTGCACTCTCCAGAGCTAAAAACACTGCATCAGTGGGTCCTGATAGTATCCAGGATGCCTCCTAAATAGCTTGATATACAACCTGTCAGGTCCACTAGAATCTCTGTTCAACCACAGCCTTCAGACAGGCTTTGTTCCTAGAGAATGAATGACTGCAATAGTCATCCCTCTACACAAAGATGGACCCTCAACAGACCCAGGGAACTACAAGCCTATAAGTCTGACTTTCCTTATATGCAAAGCCATGGAAAGAATTATTGTGGAACTGATAAACAAAGAGATTGGAAATCTTCAAACACTGGTCCCACCCCAGCTTGGTTTCACCAAGGGAAGTCCTACTTACTAAACCTGGTGGACTTCTTTCAGAAAGTCACTAGAGCCATGGACAAGGGCAAAATGGTGCATACTGCCTATATCTACCTGGCAAAGCATTTGACACAATACCTCACTTAGGTGTCATAGAAAATCTCACAAATTTAGGCATAAATCCCTACATCACCCAATGGATAGTCAAATGGCTCATGGATAGAGCATATGAAGTTAGGGTGGGGGTATCCACCTCCCTCAAGAGGCTTGTTACAAGTGGTATCCCATAGGGCTCAGTACTGGGATCTCTCCTGTTTGGAATATACTTCTCTGAAGTCATGGCAAATGTAGCAGGCCTTTGGCAGACCAAATTTGCTGACAACTGCATGGTGGTTGTATTCACTGAATTCTCCCCACAGAAAAATAACTGGTGACAGAACAATTACCTAAAGCTCAATGCAAAAAAACATAATGACGATAATAATAATAATAATAATAATAATAGTAATAATAATAATAATAATAATAATAATAATAATAATAATAATAATAATACCCATTCAGGAAGACAACCTCTCCTGCAAATTACAACATTGATAACACTCCACTAAGAGCTGAGCCAGTGGTAAGGGACTTGGGAAACAGTAATCTGAACTTTCATCCCCATTTATCCATGGTGGTGAGAATATCTTTCTATATGGTGCAAGTTATAAGCAAGGACAAGGCATCCAGATCTAAAGAGATCAAAGTCCCACTATACTCAGTCCTAATTAGACCAATAATTCAGTACAATGCACCCTTTGGCATATACCTGAGCAAGCATTTGCAACAGTTGAAGCAGTCCCAGAGGTTCCTCACTAAAATAATTCAGGGTTTAAATAACGTCTTATACAGAGCACCTCAAAGCCATGTCCCTTTACTCAGTCTTGTACAGACTACTGAGGGGCGATCTAAGCTATAAGGCATTCTCTGGTCAATCCATGATGGAGCTGCTACACATTCACAAAACAAACAGTACTAGTATTACCTAATCTAAGGATCTAAAGCTCATCTGTGACATAAACAAAACATGCTGGAGAGACAGGTATGTGTCTCAGAGATTACTCTGTGGAACCAACTCCTAAGTCATGTGAAACAGAGCTCTTCGCTAAGCCGATTCAAATCCAACTTGGACCATTTTATGGGACATTACAAATTCATCCCTGGCTTGTTGCCTGTGACCTTTTATGGCCAAAGGCAGCTTGTTGAGGCCCTAAGGTACAGGTATATGCCAAAGTTGTTTTGCCCATGGGCATTGACATTTGGGAAAATTTGGGCTTGACTGGCTAGGCTTAGAAAGGCTCTAGGGCTGTTAGCTTAGTAATGTTCTATGATCCTATATATACAAGCATTGCTTATGCAGTAATGTTGAGCTATACCTTTATAAAAAGCAATACCATTAGTGTTAACAAGTAGTAACATAAAGAATGTATTTGTAGTTTCTATATATAATAGATTTCATATTATTATTGCTTTGGAGTTAAATCTCTTGGGATCTTAATAGCATATATTTTGCCATATTGCAGACATTTAGCTTTATTTATTACATAATGTTCATGATACAAAGGAAATATTCATACAAACAGGCCCGAATGATTGCTGAAGATGTGACACACCAGTGTTCGCTTTACTATTTTGAATATTTCAGAGCTGATTAAACAGAGCAGTGAAAGTGCTGGAAGCAGAGAATGGAGTCAGTACTGTCAACACACATGTCACAAGGATTACCATATTCTGACATCGTACCCATTGCTATGAGGCAGTTGTCACAAGAAAAAAAGAAAATGTTCTTCTGCAAAGGGCTGTGGCACAATCTAATCTGACACCAAGTTATCTGGCATTAAGAAGCATAAGAATTCTACTATTAACCATTTTCCTCCCAAATATTATTAAAATACCTCAATATTAATTCTGAAAACATTTTATTAGATGTATACTTGCTGTAACATACAACCGATTATATAAGATGGCTGCAGCCATGAGAAAAGTAACATTTCCCCTACAGTATATGGAAGTGCTCTTGCTGTAACATAACAACTGATTATATAAACGGGCTGCAGCCATGAGAAAAGTAACATTTCCCCTACAGTATATGCTGGAATCATGATATAGAAAATAGCATGAAGATAACAGAATGCAGCTCGGCTGTAATTATACCGTTGCATATTAATTTATTTTTCCATGCTTTTTTGAGTGAAGTTTAAGCATCATTTACAGATTGCTATTAGAAAACTGCCTCTGACATACCTGATCTGTTTTTCTGTGAAATGTATCATTTTGAAGAATTGTTTCTGCTTTTACAATATGCAGCGTATGGATCATGGGATAATAAATTCCAGCAATGTAAGCAAAATGTTTTTATTCCTTTTGTGATTATTGGTGTTTATCTGTTTGCTAAAAGTAGCATGAGACATTTTGGGATGTAAATTGTTCCATTTTTTTTTTTTGTGATGCTGGCATTATTTTATTTCCAACTCAGTCACATGCTGCCTTCCTTGAAATTGCTAAACTTAGATGTGTGGAATGTGCCTTGTACTGAAAAGGATTTCATAAACTATAAAATAGCAGCATGCCTGTAGAATTATTTGTTGTGAGAACAATACTAAAGAATGCTTGTGCAGCAAATGTACTAACTTCAGTAAGATGCACAATCTTTTGCTCATTTTATACTAACACTTTTACCTCTTTGGACTAAAAAATATCATGCAGATTCATTCCTGGTAACCTTCATAGTAAACTTTTATAAGTTCTTTTGCATTACCATCTGATATTAAGTGTTTATCTTCACATCTCCTGTATCCTTGTAAAAACAGTTGAAGGAATACACACTTACCAAGCTATTCATAAATGTGGTAATTAGATACGGGTCTATATTAGAACATTAAAGTTTCACAACTTCGAATGTTCTTATATTGCCCCCTATTCAGCGAACGCTGAAAATAGTGAAGCTGCAGAACACCGAATTTCTTCCTAGGGAAGGAATTTGGTTGGCTGTTCCTGTGGCTTTGCTATGTTCAGCACAGTGGTGGAAAGTTACGGGTCGGGATCAGGTAAGTGTGCGATTGTGTGGACGTGAGGATTAGGGTGGGGTAGGTGAGTTAGGGTTAGGGCACTGGTGAGGTGAGTGTGCAATAGTGATGGACCTTAGGTTTAGGGTTTGGGTTAAGGTAAGTGGATAGCTAGTAGTGTGTGTACAGTTTAGTGTAGAGTTTGATGTAAGATTTTAGGTGTGTGGATTGCTGTTTGTTTGGTGTGTTTGTGTTGTGTGTATGTGTGTCGGAACAGCTGTTCTGCATGTTCGATATTGTCAGCATTCGTTGAATAGGGGTCGATATTAGAACATTCAACGTTTTAAAAAGTCGATGTCCTAAATAAACCCAATTAGATACACAACTGTATTCTCTGCACTCTGTTTAATATGCCAAATGTCATTACAATGATTCCTACATGTGAATCAAGGTAATGAGAGAAGGAATATAAAGAATGTCCTTGAAGGGTGTACTGGTGCTGAAAGTTTTTTAGTGGTTTACTACGCATATGCATGCTACAGACACAAGGTAGCACAATCCAGCAGGGAATAGCTTGTTAGTATGGCAGGAGATATCTGCTGTACCTTACTAAGTACTTCTTCTCTGACCCAGTGATAATTCAACAATTTTCATTTACTGGACATGATGGTACAGCCATGGTCACTGCTATAATGTGGTAATGATGGGACCTGGTGCTTTGTGAGCTTCCACAGTCAAGAACTCTGGTGCATTATTATGTGAGGGAAAGAACAAACATGGTTATGGTTCAGGACTCCATGATCAGTAGGATATTTAATACTGTGAAAAATAGTGCTTTAACTATTTTATTACTATTATTGGGTTGAATTTGGTGTTCATCTCTAAAAACTGTACAACACCTATTGATGGAGTCTGATGTTCTGGAATTAAAATATATGCAGCTGGGAACCAGCCTGTATGCTAGTGTTTCTGAACCATGCACATTTCTGGAGTGGGGATCAATTGTGCAGTGATGAGTGTCATACTGTAGCTACTTAATGAAGTAAGACCACATACACAGTCTTATTCCATTGTACAGAAGTCTTTATGAATTGTATGGGCCTTTGATACATCATTCTATCATATTCCAGATCTACACCATGAAGTACAGACTTCATGATCCCTGCCCACTATTTTCAATTCCATTTTATGGATGAAATACGGAGAGATACTACATTCTGGATGCAGATAGCATGTAGCAAAATACAAAAAAAGATGAACTTTTGATTCAGAGACAAATGCCCAATAGGAATGTAGAAAAGGTATGTAGATGTGCAATAAGAAGGCATTTGTAACACTGCATATGTAAATTATATCCTGGTTCAGAGCTGCTATAGTGCAAGACCTGACCTTAGTAATGCTTAGAGGGGTGCATAACAGTTGGTAAGCAGCCCTCTAAGTGCTTTTAAGGTTGGGTCTACCCTAAAGCAGAGAGCTCTGACCATAAAACAGCAGCAAGACATGAAAAAGATTCATTTCCACTCCCTTTTTTGCCTAAAGTTTGCTAAAGTGCACAAAGTTTTTTGAATTAAAATGTTCTCATTAGACAGGTAATACATACAGATGTCAGCCATACCCCACTGCTTTACTGACCTATCAAAGCAAGAACATCACGTTTTTTTAATCTTTATTTTGATTCATTTGTAGTACATTGAAAAAATAAATCGCTATACACTACAAAAAATTATGAGCTGATTAGCAGATCAGAACCCCACTTTATTAGGCATTCTTAATGTGAAGGCAAAGATTTACTTCAAGAGCAAACTCGAGAGGTGGATTTCTTGTTGTCCATGTCTCAAACCCATTATAAAGCAGTTACAATCACTGACCCACTCATAATCCTGTATATGATACACAGTGCTATTAAGGCTGCTACTGCAATTTGGAGGAAGTCCAAGTGTATACCAAGAGTTACTGCAGTGATAGTTACAATGTAATTATAAAGGTATGTTGCCATATCTGTTTGCTTAGTATCCACTTGCTTCCACACAGTAAAGCCATGAGTGGATACAAACACTGTACATGCTCAGGTTCACCTATGGGTGATGTCATGTCTTCAGACTGTACCATGCAGGCAGACAGTGTCACAGTGTCATCTGACTGTGACTCTTATATTTGTGTCTTGTCAGCATCATTAGCCTTTGCATGAATGTCAACATGTGTCTGTTGTCCTGGTCCATCCTCTAAAGATGCCACCATAAGAGTGATCTGCCACATGAATATACATAATAAATACACCAGAGTGTGAATGGATATCTGATATTATTCTGGCCATGTGGCATACATGCTAATGGTCCCTTCTGTACTGATGCTGTACCCAGGAATTGTGATGGTGATGAGGCTGGTAGTGCCGTTATGGAAGGGGTGTTGATGTGTAACAGCTTCTCATAAACAGGTAGTGTGAAATTATTACCCAAGGTGGCCTAGCTACAGTTGGAGCAGATGATGGAAGTTGCAGTGGAGAAAGCATGGGCAGGTATATGGCTGGATGGAAGGCCACCTGCAACAGATTGCAGTTTTCCTTACCTGCCCATTTCTGCCCATTAGAACTGCAGATGAGGGTGTGGCCTATACCATTAGTGACCCTGATCCATCACAAGTGACGAATCATAGAAATGTCCCTCTGAGCCAGATTGGCAGATGGATATTTTCACCTTCCTGTCCTCAGTCTGGTGTACCTGTGTTACTCCTGGGTCATATCCATACCATGTGCATTGTTCATCCATTCCCATCATCACTAATCTTTTCTCTGTCTGTATCCATCGCATGTCTGCTACAGCCTAGTCTTGGCACATCTCTGTGTTTGTCTCTGAGTTGTGTATAGTATGTGCCTACCCCTACACAATGACCTATCCCCTTTCCTCTGCTTCCTTTTACCTTTCCCCGTTTCCCTTTCATCTATATATGTGTGTGTACATGTATGCATGTGTGAGCATGTTCACTTTTGTGTGTGTATGTCTACGTCTGCCTGTGTGCATGCATGTGTGTGTATGTTTGATGGAGGATGCCAATGCTACTGCATAGCATGAGCTGGTAGGGAGAAAGCTAATGCTGCCACATTTGACAGGACAGTGTTCGATTCAGAGACATGATGATGTTGTGTTAATACGATGCTCATCTATGCAGCTTTATAGTGCCTCTGAAGTGGAAATTCTCTCTGTTGTGCTAATTTACCAACCCATGTTGGCCAGTTACTGTGGGCAGGCAGAATCATTTTCAGTAATCCCCTAAGTAAAATCAGTTGTCATAATATCTTGTCAAAGCATTCGCTCTGTGATAATATCTGTGTGTGTGTGTGTGTGTGTGTGTGTGTGTGTGTGTGTGTGTGTGTGTGTGTGTGTGTGTGTGTGTGTGTGTGTGTGTGTCTGTGTGTGTGTGTGTGTATGTGAATCCCACAAATATCCTATATTGATTTGGATTTGCTAGCATTTATTTAAAACAATTTAATTGCTTGCAATCTAACCCCTGTAAGAATATGCCTCTTCAGGCTATGTAGGAATCTTTATCTAATCTATCTATATGTCTATCTATCTATATGTCTATCTATCTATCTATCTATCTATCTATCTATCTATCTATCTATCTATCTGTCATCTTTCATAGAATGGTGGCTTTTGCCAGTTTCAGAAGTATATGGAAAACAAAATGTTCCAAATATGGATAGCGATTGAAACTGTGTTTATCTGCAGAGGGAATTTTGTAAAATGTCTGTAAGAACTGCTATCTTGAGCCATTGTGCTATTCTGTTAAAAAGAATATTTTTTCTTTTATTGAAGTGCATGTTCATTTCGGGTAAAAAACAATCTTTTGTACTAAATAGTACAGATTTGCTGAGTGAAGGAATTATGAATTGATAAAAAGAGAGCTGAGTAAAACCCAAAAGAGACTGTTTGTCTTTTGTGATGGAAGCTTGATGACCAGAACAGTGACTCTGGGACAAAGCATCATCTGTAGTGAAAGAAGACCAGACAGCTAAGGCTTAACTTTGCTCTGCCTGAAAGTTCCAGAAGGATCTTTGTTTCCAGAGACTGTTACCAGCATCTTACATTGTATTTAAGGTGCATACTGCTGTGTTTTGAGATGAACTTTAAGATTTTTATATTTGGTTGGAAGAACCTACATTAGAGTTTGCTTGTAAATAATATCTGTACTGTTTTTAAGGGTGGTGGACCAGCTGCATTAATTTTCCATAATGGTGTATCCTAACTACTGTGAAAGCTTTTTTAATCCTGAAATAGAGAGCATTATGCCATGAAACCATGTCCAATTTTGACCAGTTTGCACCTATAGTAAAACCTATGTTGAATGTTGGAAACAGTCAAAAGCAATAACTATAGATATATTCTGTCTGAAATGTAAGAAGTGGGGTTTAATAGAGTTAGCACTTGGCATAGTAACACTGCTAAACATGTGAAAACTATAACCTTATTATGCCTCTAGAATGCGATAAACATATGTTTTAGAATTGTGGGAACTGCATTTTTTTTACTTAAATAATTTTATTATTTTCCATCAATATAATATTGAGCATATACAAATCCAGAAAGAATAAATTTATAATAAACTATTTACAATATATACAAATGGCCTATAATAAGGAAACAATCTGTTGTCAGAATTTAGTTACACCAAGTTAGAAAAAGTGTTGTATTCTCATTGCTTAAACAGTTAGGTTTATATCTGAATTAGGAGTCTTATTAGTAAAAGTACTTTTGCCCAAGGGCTCTTAGTCCAGTTCTTAGGAAATAATCTTAGTTCTTTAGTTTTTATTTACAGTAGTGCAGTTTCTTTCAGCAGAGTTAGAAAGTCTTCTACAGTCAGGGTAGAGGAGGATTTCCACTTCTTTGTGATGCATTTCCTAGCTACTGCTAGCATGGCCCAAAGAAGATAAAGATCTTTATTGCTCATTAGAATATTTTCATTTACATTCAACTGAATTAATGACTTTGATAAACTAAATGAATCTGTATAAATGGTTTGAAGAAATTTACTAATCTCTTCCCAAAATTTCTTAATGTAAATACAATCAAAAAAGATGCGTGACCAATCAGCTTTACAACTTAATGAACATCTCCAACATATTACATCTTTGGAAGAGTTAAATTTAGCAATTTTATTAGGAGTGTAAAAAGCTCTATGCAGAAATTTCCAATGAAAATTTTCCAAATCTGTAGATTACAGGTTAATTTAATAGAATACAAGAGATTTGTTTTATTTTCAACTGATAAATTTAAAGAAAGCTCTCTACTGATAAAGTTCCAATATTTTTTAATTGGGATTAGCTTTATAGTTAATTATGATTTTATATAATTTTGAAGTTAAATTTGTCCAATCAAATCCATTATATAAAACCTCATACATGAAAAATATGAGTTTAGGAATAGATTTAAAGGAGGAATTATCAATCATTTTGCATAGATCTTGAGCATAGGGTTGTAAGCTGTTAAGAACTAGCCAATCAGAGCTTGATAGATCATATAAACATTTTAACTGTTGTATGTCCAAAACCAACAAATTATTTATACAGTGGTACCAACATGTAAAGTTTTTAGTTTCCCAAGTGTTAAGTGTATTTATATGAATTTTATTTTAAAAGTTTTAGTCGATCTGAAGGGGAATAATAATTCTAGCCATAATTTTATATCAGTATTATTATTAATAAAACTTCTAAATATATTGTAAATATAATTTGTATATTTTAGATTAGTAGGTTTAGAGGAATTATATTGTATGTTGACACAAAGTATATGCCAAAGTTTATTATTTTGTTCATTTAGTTGCAGACTTTTAGTTAATTTATTTTCATTTAAGAAAATAATAGTGTGTAAAGACTTCAGTTCAGAAGTGAATTTTGGGTCGATCCAATTTATGATTGTTTTAGAAATGGCTGCTTTCATGTAAATTAAATACCACCTAATTCCTAAGGTCTTCTGTGATTTAAAAAGGCTATTCTATTTGTTTTTGGGAACCAAAGAAAATGTATAAGAATGTTATTTATTTATTTTAGAAATTTTTTATTGGGAATCATAGGAATAGCTTGCGCAATATAATTTATTTTTGGGAGAAGAACCATCTTAATTAGTTTCAATCTATCTTCAAATTATAAGTTTAATTTATTCCATTTTTCAATATGTGTTTTTAAAGTTTTCACAGTATTGTTATAGTTAATTTTTAATGTTAAATCCATATTTTCACATAGTACTATCCCCAAATAATTTATAGAGACAGCATGTTTTCCAATTAATTGATTTATGTTTAAGTGAGTATCATCTTTTTTATTTAATAACATGAAATTGGACTTTGTTTTGCTAACACATAAACCTGAAATATGATAAAAGATATCAACTTGTAAGTCTAACTCTTGTAAAGATTCATCCAAATTAATTAGAGGAAGGAGAATCCTATCAGCAAAGAGCATTATTTTAGAATTAAATTGACCATAAATGTCAATGTCTTTAATTTTAGTGTTATGATGAATTATTGAAGAAAAAAATTATATTGCTAGTGTGAATAAGATTGGTGACATAGGGCAACCCTGCTTTGTACCTTTAGTAATTTCAATGACTTCTGAGGTAAATGGACCCAGTTCTACATAGGCAAGATTATTTTTATAAATATGTTTTATTAATGTAATGAATTGTGTAGAAAAATTATAGATTTCTAAAACTTTAAAAAGATAATCCCATTTTAGTGAGTCCAAGTTTTTTTCAATGTCATGACAACTATAAGGGCTTCTTGATTGTCTCTATTTAGAATGTAAATAATAGTTAATATTCTTTGGATGCTATCATGAGGATGCCTGGTTGATCATCACTAATTACATATATTAGAAATGTTTTAATTCTATTAACCAAAATAGACATGACAATGTTCTAATCATTATTAAGTAGTGAAATTGGCCTATATGAACTACATCATTTAAGATCTTTATTTTCTTTTATGATAGGGGTGATGCATGAATATCTCCATGAAGGTGGAATTGTACTTTGCATATGAATTTCATTTAGAACTTTATGTAATATTGAAATTGCAGAGATGGGAAATAATTTATATAGTTCAATAATAATTCTATCAATTCCAGGAGCTTTATTATTTTTGCTTTTTTTAATTTTTTCAGTAAGTTCTTTAAGAGAGATTTGTTTTTGGATATCTATAATTAGTTTTTCTGGATTTTTTTTTTTATTTTAGATAAATCCAGTTCTAAATTTGGAATATTATGAAATGAATCATTATTTCTAAAATGTTCTGCAAAATGAAATTTAAAGGCACTTATCTCTGATCCTTTTTTATTATTTTTTCCCTTCATGTATAACGTTTATAATATTATTTTCAGTGTATTGTCTTTTTATTCTCATTACTAGGTTATACAAATGTTTTGGTGACACAGAAAACATAATTCTTCTAGAGCCATATTAGCCTTGTGGGTTAAAATTTAATTGTATTTTTTATTTAGTTCCCCAGTTTCTTCTTTTTCTTAGTACTTGAGTCCATTAAGTCATTAGTATTAATTTTTATAATTTGCTTTTGGATATTTGTTAACTCAGATTCCCATTCATTTGTTTTATTATTAAACCATTTTATAATTTTGTCATATAAGTATTCCTTTAGAGAATCCCATAGAATAACTATATTTATATCTTCTGTATAGTTAGTATCTAAAAATATTGTATTTCTGAATCTAACCATGGTTTAAATTGTTTCAATTTGGTAATGTAAACTGGGATTTTTTTGTGAAAGTTAATCTCTTAAATTCTATATGAAGTTTTAGAGTAAGTGAACTGTGATCAGACAGTGGACAAGAAATTATGGAACAATTGTATATTTTCATTCTCAAATCTAGAGATACAAAGAGTTTATCATTTTTGGATTAAACTTGTCACCTTGAAGTTAAGTTATCTAACTTATCTGCCATTCTGAGTCAGTGGTTCTATTGAAAAAAGAATCTCTATATATGGTCTTTTTTTGTTTGTAAGTGGATGTGGATTTCCAGTGAAGTTAGTTTATGATCAGATCTCACCAATGAGGATATACTTCTGGTGTGGAGCATTTGTCCCCATGTTTGTGACAATGAGATCTAGTATATTTTCTCCTCTCGTAGGAACAGTGACTAGCTGTTCCATGGCATTTGAATTTATGAACTCCAGGAACCATTGGGCTAGAAAGTTAGGGCTTGAGTAATGTTCCCAGTCTATATTCGGGTAGTTGAAGTCACCCAATATGATGGTGTTTGGAGATACATTTATACCCTCCAGTGTCTTCAGGAAGGCTGTGGGGTTCCTGAGTTTGAGAGGGTGGCCTGTAGCATGCTACAATTTGTAGAGCAGTTTTGCCTATGGTTAGTTGCACCTGGATGGTTTCCAAGCTTTGTGCGTTGCCACCAACCTGGAGGTGTGGGTATCCTTTATGGATGTGCATACACCCCTTCCTTTTGTGGTGTGCTCTGGCTGTGTGACCAGAACGCATGATATGAGGTAAAACCTAATATTGCCGGGTGCTCTCAGGAGCCTTGAACCAGGTTTCAGTTACAGCACAGACATCGATGTTCTCCATACTGAGAGAAGAGCCTCGAAGTGCATTTTGAGATTTAGACTTCTGGCATTGAGCAGCATTACCCTCAGTTTCTTCCCATTTTTGTTTTCTAGGGTGGTAGGTTTAGAATTTGAGCCTTGCCTAAAAAGGCACTATGGGGGTGGCAAGAGCCTTAGCCAATATCCGGAATCCCAGGGTGACAGGTGCAAGCCCCTTGTGAAGCAGCGTGGCTTGTCAAGCATGCCATCCCAGGCAGACAGACACTGATCCCCTTTGAATGACACCAGACATTAAGCCAATTGTTAAAGCTGATCATCTTGTCTCTATATTGTGGCATCATTCTTGGTGAAGGAAGGATACTGCTCAGGGTTAGGGTCATACCTGCCTGGGCTACATAATCAGAGAGCTCCTCTATGTCTCTTTTCATGTAGTCCAGGGAGGTACGCCTCAGGTCGTTCACACCAGCATGGACAATGACTGTGTCATATTTGTACTTGGCCGTGGAGTGACCCGAGTGCTTGTGTTATGTATGGATTCTAGCACCCGATAGGCAGCTTACTGTGACCCTCTCCTTGTTCAGCCTGGTGAGTGGGACGTCAGTGTGTCTGACTATGGAGTCACCTATGACAAGTATGTTTGGTGTTGTATTTGGCCTTAAGGGCTGTGACTGCTTTGCACACTGCTTTTGTGGTTTATGTGTTGCTTGTGGGATGTCTTGAGGTAGCAGTTGTTTGGGTGTCTGCTTTGGAGGCCTCTGCTGTTTAGGTAAATTTTTACTCAGAGCCTCTGAGTATGTCTTTGTGTGTTACATTGTATTTAAGGTGCATACTGCTGTGTTTTGAGTTGAACTTTAAGATTTTTATATTTGGTTGGAAGAACCTACATTAGAGTTTGCTTGTAAATAATAACTGTACTGTTTTTAAGGGTGGTGGACCAGCTGCATTAATTTTCCATAATGGTGTATCCTAACTACTGTGAAAGCTTTTTTAATCCTGAAATAGAGAGCATTATGCCATGAAACCATGTCCAATTTTGACCAGTTTGCACCTATAGTAAAACCTATGTTGAATGTTGGAAACAGTCAAAAGCAATAACTATAGATATATTCTGTCTGAAATGTAAGAAGTGGGGTTTAATAGAGTTAGCACTTGGCATAGTAACACTGCTAAACATGTGAAAACTATAACCTTATTATGCCTCTAGAATGGGATAAACATATGTTCTAGAATTGTGGGAACTGCATTTTTTTTTTACTTAAATAATTTTATTATTTTCCATCAATATAATATTGAGCATATACAAATCCAGAAAGAATACATTTATAATAAACTATTTACAATATATACAAATGGTCTATAATAAGGAAACAATCTGTTGTCAGAATTTAGTTACACCAAGTTAGAAAAAGTATTGTATTCTCATTGCTTAAACAGTTAGGTTTATAACTGAATTAGGAGTCTTATTAGTAAAAGTACTTTTGCCCAAGGGCTGTTAGTCCAGTTCTTAGGAAATATTCTTAGTTCTTTATTTTTTTATTTACAGTAGTGCAGTTTCTTTCAGCAGAGTTAGAAAGTCTTCTACAGCCAGGGTAGAGGAGGATTTCCACTTCTTTGTGATGCATTTCCTAGCTACTGCTAGCATGGCCCAAAGAAGATAAAGATCTTTATTGCTCATTAGAATATTTTCATTTACATTGAACTGAATTAATGACTTTGATAAACTAAATGAATCTGTATAAATGGTTTGAAGAAATTTAATAATCTCTTCCCAAAATTTCTTAATGTAAATGCAATCAAAAAAGATACATGACCAATCAGCTTTACAACTTAATGAACATCTCCAACATATTACATCTTTGGAAGAGTTACATTTAGCAATTTTGTTAGGAGTGTAAAAAGCTCTATGCAGAAATTTCCAATGAAAATTTTCCAAATTTGTAGATTACAGGTTAATTGAGTAGAATACAAGAGATTTGTTTTATTTTCAACTGATAAATTTAAGGAAAGCTCTCTACTGATAAAGTTCCAATATTTTTTAATTGGGGTTAGCTTTATAGTTAATTATGATTTTATATAATTTTGAAGTTAAATTTGTCCAATCAAATCCATTATATAAAACCTCATACATGAAAAATATGAGTTTAGGAATAGATTTAAAAGAGGAATTATCAATCATTTTGCATAGATCTTGAGCATAGGGTTGTAAGCTGTTAAGAACTAGCCAATCAGAGCTTGATAGATCATATAAACATTTTAACTGTTGTATGTCCAAAACCAACAAATTATTTATACAGTGGTACCAACATGTAAAGTTTTTAGTTTCCCAAGTGTTAAGTGTATTTATATGAATTTTATTTTAAAAGTTTTAGTCGATCTGAAGGGGAATATTAATTCTAGCCATAATTTTATATCAGTATTATTATTAATAAAACTTCTAAATATATTGTAAATATAATTTGTATATTTTAGATTAGTAGGTTTAGAGGAATTATATTGTATATTGACACAAAGTATATGCCAAAGTTTATTATTTTGTTCATTTAGTTGCAGATTTTTAGTTAATTTATTTTCATTTAAGAAAATAATAGTGTGTAAAGACTTCAGTTCAAAAGTGAATTTTGGGTCGATCCAATTTATGATTGTTTTCAAAATGGATGCTTTAATGTAAATTAAATACCACCTAATTCCCAAGGTCTTCTGTGATTTAAAAAGGCTATTCTATTTGTTTTTGGGAACCAAAGAAAATGTATAAGAATTTTATTTATTTATTTTAGAAATTTTTTATTGGGAATCAAAGGAATAGCTTGCACAGTATAATTTATTTTTGGGAGAAGAACCATCTTAATTAGTTTCAATCTATCTTCAAATTATAAGTATAATTTATTCCATTTTTCAATATGTGTTTTTAAAGTTTTCACAGTATTGTTATAGTTTATTTTTAATGTTAAATCCATATTTTCACATAGTACTATCCCCAAATAATTTATAGAGAGAGCCTGTTTTCCAATTAATTGAGTTATGTTTAAGTGAGTATCATCTTTTTTATTTAATAACATGAAATTGGACTTTGTTTTGCTAACACGTAAACCTGAAATATGATAAAATATATCAACTTGTAAGTCTAACTCTTGTAAAGATTCATCCAAATTAATTAGAGGAAGGAGAATCCTATCAGCAAAGAGCATTATTTTAGAATTAAATTGACCATAAATGTCAATGTCTTTAATTTTAGTGTTATGATGAATTATTGAAGAAAAAAAGTATATTGCTAGTGTGAATAAGATTGGTGACATAGAGCAACCCTGCTTTGTACCTTTAGTAATTTCAATGACTTCTGAGGTAAATGGACCCAGTTCTACATTAGGCAAGATTATTTTTATAAATATGTTTTATTAATGTAATGAATTGTGTAGAAAATGTATAGATTTCTAAAACTTTAAAAAGATAATCCCATTTTAGTGTGTCCAAGGTTTTTTCAATGTCATGACAACTATAAGGGCTTCTTGATTGTCTCTATTTAGAATTTCAATAATAGTTAATATTCTTTGGATGCTATCATGAGGATGCCTGTTTGATCATCACTAATTACATGTATTAGAAATGTTTTAATTCTATTAACCAAAATAGACATGACAATGTTGTAATCATTATTAAGTAGTGAAATTGGCCTATATGAACTACATCATTTAAGATCTTTATTTTCTTTTATGATAGGGGTGATGCATGAATATCTCCATGAAGGTGGAATTGTACTTTGCATATGAATTTCATTTAGAACTTTATGTAATATTGAAATTGCAGAGATTGGAAATAATTTATATAGTTCAATAATAATTCTATCAATTCCAGGAGCTTTATTATTTTTGCTTTCTTTAATTTTTTCAGTAAGTTCTTTAAGAGAGATTTGTTTTTGGATATATATATAATTAGTTTTTCTGGATTTTTTTTTATTTTAGATAAATCCAGTACTAAATTTGGAATATTATGAAATGAATCATTATTTCTAAAATGTTCTGCAAAATGAAATTTAAAGGCACTTATTTCTGATCCTTTTTTATTATTTTTTCCCTTCATGAATAATGTTTATAATATTATTTTCAGTGTATTGTCTTTTTATTCTCATTACTAGGTTATACAAATGTTTTGGTGAAACAGAAAACATGTTTAGCTTTAATTTTTCTAGAGCCATATTAGCCTTGTGGGTTAAAATTTAATTGTATTTTTTATTTAGTTCCCCAGTTTCTTCTTTTTTTAGTACTTGAGTCCATTAAGTCATTAGTATTAATTTTTATAATTTGCTTTTGGATATTTGTTAACTCAGATTCCCATTCATTTGTTTTATTATTAAACCATTTTATAATTTTGTCATATAAGTATTCCTTTAGAGAATCCCATAAAATAACTATATTTATATCTTCTGTATAGTTAGTATCTAAAAATATTGTATTTCTGAATCTAACCATGGTTTAAATTGTTTCAATTTGGTAATATAAACTGGGATTTTTTTGTGAAAGTTAATCTCTTAAATTCTATATGAAGTTTTAGAGTAAGTGAACTGTGATCAGACAGTGGACAAGAAATTATGGAACAATTGTATATTTTCATTCTCAAATCTAGAGATACAAAGAGTTTATCAGTTCTTGTTTGGGTATTAAATCTGTGATCACTATGAGATAATAATAAAGAATTGTTCTCTCAGAATCTAAACTTATCAATTCAATTTAAATTGTCAGCCCATTTCTTAAGATATTTCCCTATGGGGTAGAATGAACAAGTCTTTTATTAGTGGTCTCTGAATTGTCCAAAATACAATTAAAGTCTCCTCCTATTATCAAGTTGCCTTTGGATACTCTATTAATATGGTCTATGTGTTGTTTGATTGTTCCCACTCCAATGCCAGGAAATCAATATAAGTTTACTAGTGTCTACGTTCTATTACCAAATCTTAATATTACAATTGCTATAAATCCATCTTTGTCTTTGTAATTATAGATAATTTGAGGGTTAGTAACATATTTCTTCCATAAGACTCCACTGTTTTTTTTTTTTTTATAAGAGGAATTCGATAGATAGTTTTAAATATTAATTTGGATTCTATACACAGGTATCATTTATTTTAAAGTGAGTTTCTTGTAGGAATACCACTTGTGCTTTATTTAGTTTTAGATATCTTAGTAGATTAGATCTTTTCCTTGGATTATTTAATCCATTAATGTTTAGAGAGAGTAGAGTTAGTTCCATCTTATTTATTTAATTTTGTAAGGTATTTGTAGTAGACAAGGGTGTAAAGTACTTATGTCACTCAAAATCTGTGTAACATTCTTACAAGATTTATATCGTAAAGTCAGATTGATGTTTCCTGTTAGAAAACACAAATTTAAGAAATATTGAGGCCAAAAAGTAGAAAAAATGTGTGTAAAGTGAAATATTGCATGAAAATATGTAAACAGTGACTCTTTAAGTCCCTGTAACAAACATGGAGTGATATACACTCCTAATCTGGTAAAACAAAGCTGTTCAACCAGATTAACCTTTATATCTAAAAGAAAGTTAAATAAAAGTGGATGTTGCGGAGCTCCAATTTATAAACTCTGGAGATTTGTTACTACCAAGTAGATAAAAGAAAAACAACTATCAGTCAAACTAATAAAATAGTTATGAGTCTAGTGTGAGAGAAAAATAGTTACTATTATTTAAAGAGAAAGATATTGATTACAAAATAAATTGTTCAATTTATAAAATAGTATGTAGCAAATAGATCTTTTGTCAAGTGCTATTAAACTATACTTTGAAAATGAAACATTTCCACTAAATTAAAACTACTATAGAGTATTAAGTAGTATAACTCTTTCTCCATTAATACATCATCTAAATTTCATTACATTGGTATTGAAATTTGGGAACTAATATAACAGCAAACCAGAAGTTGATTTTTTCTAATAACATCTAAAGTAATGAAAAAGTTAAAAGAATTCACTAATGAATAAATTGTAACAATACTGTTGTATGAATAAAATTTGAAGAAGTGAATAGTATGAACTATTAAACCACTACAATAACTTCAAAACCTATAGGAAAGTTTCAGTCAAATGAAATAACTTTATGAAAGTATCAAGTTCTCCGGATAGAGTATTTAACATCTAGTAGTAGTAAGGAGGACGTTTACTGGAACACCAGTTTTGCCTCAGTTTTGAACACAAAATGAATAGAAGTGAGATGAAAGTTCTAACTGGGAATATCTGTTTGTTTTACAGTTCTACGATAAATTTTCTGTTGTTCGTCTGGAGCCTGACAACTTCTTTTGGATTCAAGTCTTCAAATTCCCCAAACCTAAATTATATTGACAAACTAATATTTAAAATGTAAAGAACAGAGTTATTATTTGCAAAATTTGTTATTGTATATAAACTAAACTCATGAAAAATGTAAAATGAGAAGCATAAATACGTATGATATGTAGTTTCAATAAAGAGTACTATTTATTGCTTGGTTCAAAAACAACTGAGTCAGTTCTGCATTGCGTGGTTCATAATAAGTGAATCAGTTCTACAACACCAAGCATTTCCAACATATCTTACTTTTTCTCTATACATTCATAAAGGTACGTAGATTGACATACTGCATTAGATATTTAATACCTCGCACTGCTTCCCAGAGTCAATGATTTGTAACATCATAATGTACATATGTATGTATGCTATCCCAGAGATTAAGAGAAAGAAAATAATTAACAAGTCAAACCAAAACATCTCGTTGTTTTATCCATTCCTTTTAGATATCTGATATTATTTTTTATATATTTAATGTAAATATTAAGTCACATGACTAACTTCTTATATTAATGTTTTTTAAAAGCCTTTTTAAATACAGATCAGTATTTTTTTTAATTAAAAATTTATTAGACATTAAAAAGTATTTTCAGAATGTAACTGCTAAGTAATTGATGACTTTATTTAGTGTGACAAGTAAATCTATGCACAGGCATTCACTAGTCACCCACAAGCTTTCTAGCTGATTAGGACTCATTTGTTTCCGAACAATGAATGAGTTCTCAAATATAATAAATCGTCTTCTGCTAAAATGTGGGAATGCATATAATAGGGTATTTAGATGCAGACATATGCCTCTATTAGATTATACTAGCCAGAGCAAGATAGGATTCAGACACAGTATTCACTCCATCCATTGCACCTCCCCCAATACTCTAACAAAATACTGTAACCTGTGTTCAACAGTGTTTTCACTTTTCCACTGAACAAACTCTAGCTACGGAATGCTGTGGCACTTTGCTGTAAATAATAAAACAATTGTCAAGTGTACAGAGTTTGAATAATCCCTGTCTTCACAAATCAGAGTCCAAGACAGGGAAAAAAGGAAACAGAAAGATGAACGCATATGAACAGACAACATAGACCTAGACATCTGCGAGCAAGTTTAATTATGAATAGCAGACAAGGACTTGTGGTGTGTGCAGACTGTCAGGTTGTAAGAATGATTTCTTAAAACATTTGTTGTATATTACCAATGGCCATCAAAAGTAAAATATAACTGTAACTCCGCATTGTATTCATGCATGTAAAAGACTATGCTATAAGAAACCAGCAATGTTAGCTACTAATGCTGAAGCATATGAAATACGCAAAAGGGTGCTACAATTAATGATCAAGTGGTTTCAGAGACTTCCAAGTGTTTAATATACTTCTCTTTTTCTTTTATGTTTATTTCCTTTGCCTTTAGGCTCAAAGAATAGCTACAAAATCTACAGAAGACACCGGCAAGTCAGTATATGAAAAACTTTGGGTTCTAAGAGAAGGAATCATATTACTTATTTTATTTACGTAACTTGGAACAGACAAGATATGAGAAAGTCACTGGTGTTGTATTACACTTGAGCAGAGGCAAATTTCAAACTATGAGGTGAAACAACATTTGTATTGCTCAAGACTATATTCAAAACAAGAAGTGACATTAAACTGTCAGATAAGAATATTAAGGTGCTAGATCAATGAAAATTGACTAACCAAAGCTAAACTATAATGCTTTGTACTGTACACTTTAAAATAACAGTAATGTAATTTAAAATCAATTAATAACAAGCTGTACCAAGTAAATAAATAAAGGCTATGTTGACATCTTACTAAGGGGAAAACATTCTTCAAATTATTAACACTTAAGCTAACTATAGTAAATATAAAAAATATATAGGAGGCACCAGACCAAGGTAGGTACAAATAAAATTTAATCCGCAAACAAGATAGAGACAATGGTGAGCACTTTCGTAGCCAGAGCTACTTCATCAGACAGTTGAAAATCATTACTCATTCATATTTAAAAGTTACCAGCAACTAATCAGAATCAAATTTCAATTAAAACAATACAAAGTTGTTAATTAAAACAATATACTAATCATGCTTAAAATAACAAATATAATCTATAGTTCCAGAATAAACCTATAAAATGTACTTAAAATCACATTTAAAATTTATCTGCGTAGTGGTTTATGAATAAGTACAGGTTTAATAGAAACTTTGTCATTTAGGTCTCAGCCTATATTATATAGAACTATATATATTTTATATATATATATATATATATATATATATATATATATATATATATATATATATATATATATATATATATATATATAAAAAACTATAGTGAATTCTTAGTAAACAGAATTATTAAAAATCAAAAAGCACCTGAATTACATTACATAATAAACCATAAAAGGTTCAAACAGTGAGTGGAAGAAACACTCTGACCGAAACAACATGATTAATAAATACATACTTTTTGGATGCTTAGATATGAAATCAAGTCTTAGTTGATGCTTTTAGATAATTAGTGACCCCTGCATTTTTAAGATCAGTTTTCAGTTTCTTCTTTCTCACATCAGTTATTTTTCTCAGAGGATCTTTTTAATGTAGTGGAAGATGACCAGTCCATGTGTTCTGGAATTGAAATTATGTTGTTATTTTTGATGAATGTAGAAGCTTCCTCAACATTGTTGAAAGTTCTCATATCATTTGAATGAAAGATTCTGATTTTTGCAGGAAAAGAAGTTGTTCTTTAATTTTTTTTTGTTTGAGTAATCTCACAAGTGGCTAGGCTTTCTTTCTTAACGCTAAGACTCTTGAAGAATAATCGTTGCCAAATCTTATTCATCTCTTATTACATGTCAAGGGGCTTTTTCTCCAGGCAGATTTGAGAATATGTTCTTTATCTAAATAAGATATAAATTTTACAACAATGGATCTTGGAAGCATGTTAGCAGAAGAAGGAATAGGTTTTCCTATTGCTCTATGTGCTCTTTCTATACCATTTGACAGACCTTCCTTTAGATATAATATGTCTTGAAGCCAGGAGTCTAGAAATAAAATGATGTATTCACCTTCAGCCTTTTCTGGAAGTCCAAATATTCTTATATTTGTTCTCCTGTTCTACAGCTCATCTATTTTACTGATTAACCAGTTATTCTGTTGTAGAAGAAATTCACACCGAGACTCATCTTCCTTAAATCTCCCATCTATGTCATTTAGTGAAGTTTCAATGTCGAAGATTTTAGATTATTGCTGCTTTAATAATTCTTTAAGGCCATCAGTCTGTTTTTGACAATTGTCGTTTAAGTTTTCTAGATTATCTGTAAATCTGTCCATTTTAAGAGATAGTTCATGTAGAGTGGCAGACATCAACTGAATTTCCTTTTTCAGTGAAGTTTCAGAGTGAGAAGACTTTGAGTTGCTTATCTCCACACACAAGAAGTAATCTTCAGATTTTTTTGACAGGAAAATTTCAATGAAAATACACTAAAGTTGATAATCTTGTAGATTTAAGGTTCCTTAATAAGAATTTTCCACTTTTGCTAAAAAAAAAAAAAATAGATTATTTTCCTGAATTCTAGTGCTAGATTGTGGAGCTCATAAATCTTGCTGCTACCAGTTAGCCATCTAGGCTCAGCCCCCTCGATTCTAACTGCATAATGTTACTGTGCAAGTTGCAGCTTAATTAATTTATATGTTATTTGAATTGACAGCAGAGAAATTCAAGGAATATTTGACTTTGACTTTAAGGTAACACTGCCAAAAGAGCAGTATGCCTATAAGAACATTGCTACTAATCACAATTCTCTTTTGAATTGGTGTTATCACACAGCTTTGTCAAATAGTTTTTGCAGTTCTTACCATCAAGAAACAGGATCCCCTTACTCAGATAGAAGGACAAATTGGGTGTGAAAGAATACATTTAGTTACAGACATTCCAAACTGAACACATAGCATGATAATAGGGAGAGATTTCCCCCTCTTTAAACAGTTATGGAGACATTGGGAAGGTTTTTATTTTGCTAGACTATTTTATCAGTATAGGGAAGGGAACAAATAACTGAATAAGCCTACAACTGTACATCTGCCTTACCCAGAAAAAAGAGGATGGAGGAACAACCACTAGGCGCATTCATTAGAGTGCATGATTTAAAATATACATATATATCAGTGCATACTGTTTGAAAGCAATAAAGGTAGAAAATCGTAGCTAGGAATACAAACAGGGGAATGCTCTAACCCAATTAAAGAGACATATCAGAATACACTTTTAACAGAACCAGATGAAAGATGAGCCTTACACACTAAAATAGTGCATATTTGAAGCCTTATAAGAAGGAGGGTGGATGTGCCAGGCAGCTAAAATATGCTGTGAAACAGGGAGTTGAAGTGACAAGTTCAAACAAAGAGATGGGAAAACACAACAAAAGCCTACATTCTAAGTAAAGGAATTCAGAAAGTATGGAAAATGCACCACCTGAGCTGAATTCTAAACTTTATATTAAGCTAAAACAGAAAGCTTCACAACATAATTCTAAGCTGCATATGGGTATTGAGAAGGAGAAATGTAGCAATAACTAAATTCTCACCAATGTAGTTAAAGAGAGAGAGAAACAATGCCTGACTTAAGTTCTAAAAGCATTTCCATAAGTACAAAACAAAACAGATAACTTGTACCACAGACACAGTATAAACCTCAATGCCATAAAATGTATAATGGTACCTGTGACGTAGGGAAATATTGCCAGCCCAGCTATGTGGAATATTGTAAATAATTCTATGTCATTTGGGAGTAGTAATATGATTTACAAAAAGAACTGTATGTTATGCACTGAGCTAAAATGTAACCACAGCATGCCCTGCTGACTTAGAACAGAAATACATATAAACTATATACCAGTGCAAATGTATGTTTTAACAGTAAAAACTAGAATATAAAAGGGTTAACTTGCAAAACTTCAAGAAAATAAGTTGAAATTAAACTGCTTTAAAATTGTGCTATAAATGTTTTCTCTCACTTTCAGTGTAACAGACACAATGTCTAGAGCTAGACATTGTTGTATTGTTTTGAAAGAGGAGTAATTAGTTTAAAATGTAAAGATGTTTTATTGTTTTATGACTTCCAAGATCTGCAAACATCTGAGAGATATGTATTTTTCACACAGAGATGTAAAATTCTTTTTGTTTCTGTTTCAGCCTGGGAACTGAAGCCAGGTGACAAAAAGTGACGTAATCCAAGCTAACCCAGCAGTAATATTTGATATTTGTTTAAGAACTCTCTCAGAGAGAAACTGAGCATTTTGTATTTTGTCTTGGATCTAGCAAGAACATCCACTCATCATCACCATCATCTGCATTTGCCTTGCTGTAAGTAAGATTTAGGGCATAGTAGCTCTTTTAGATATAGATAGGAGTATAGTAAAGATTAGTTTAGATGTTTTCTGTATTTGAGACTGTCTTCCAATGTTGTTTTAAATATTTCCTGTGATTTTGAAGTCTGACGTTACTGTGCTGATTTACTGAGCATTATTTGGTTCTTTTATTATTTATTATTAAATATATTTAAACCTATCTGTGTGGCTGCTATTTGTGAGACATGTTTAAGCTCTTAGAGTACTGGCATATCTATTTGCTGACACTTTGCAGGCCACTCCTAAATAGCCTTACAAGTCCTGGTCAGAATTCCATATGGATAATAGTAACATTAAACAGTAGGATTGCACACCTGTTGTTAATGGCCTTAAAAGTACCTATTAAGGGGTTCTGGTGGCAGTGATAACTACCTTATAGTCTGGGCAGAAGGGGGCATAGCTACTATACCCATGCCAGTCTTTCCTAGGTGTGTGTTTCTGTAGAAATCACATTTCAAAGTGTGTGTCTGTGTGTGTCAGCTACTTGGGCAGGGACAGGAAGCACTGGTTGGACAGAGAGAGTGTTGGGAGGACTTGGCTTGGAACCCTGGCCAAAGACTCAACTCTATACCTGTGCCAGTGGGTATTCTTATTGGCAATCTGGTGAAAGAGGGCAACACCAGCTCCAGACTGACTGTGATCTCTGTGTGCTCTTAACGGAAATTGCACTTTATTGTGTATGTACTTGTAATCCTCCCAGTGTGTACTTCCCCCACTGTTGCAAGTGGTGAGGATTGAGACTCCTTGATTACTGGGCCAGTGCAGGGGCATCACATATTAACTGGTTGGCAGTAGTGGGATAGCTACATCACATATTAATTGGCTTGTAGTGGTCTGGATATTGAATTTCTGTAGCCTGTGTACAGTGGTCACTGAAGGTGTGTGCACTCTCAATTAGCCATGCAGTGAACATTCAGAGTTTTCAGAGTTTCACATCACAATTGTTTTATTTATTTATTTATTTGTTAGCTTAGTTAGTCAGGGAGAGTAGGCAAACCTGTCAGCAGAGGATAATGGCAAGCTGAACTAGAGCCAGTTGCCTGAGAAGTGCCAGGCTAAAGGACTGGTGCATGCCAACCTGACTAAAGCAGAAATTATTGTAGTTTGGGCACAGCTGCATTGCAGACCAGTGATCAGGAGGACAACCAGGCTAGCCTTGGAGATGTACAACTCTCAGAAAATGGACAGCTCAACCTTTTCACAGAGGACTTAAAAATCCATCTGGAGTTAGAGATTTAAGCTGGAGGGAGAAACAATGGAAATAGAAGTAGCAGAGAGACTGAGATGTCTAGATGATGAGGACAATGAGAAACAGAGATGTCTTGAGTCTGAGGAAAATGAGAAACTGAGACATCTGGAGGCTGAGGAAAGTGAGAAACTGTGATGTCTTGAGGCTGAGGAGAAGGAGAGGAAGAGGTAACATGAAAAGGAGATGCTGACTCTTCAGCAGAGTCATGAAGGTAATGGGGAAGGAAGTAACGGAACCCCAGAAGCAACAAAGATCAGTAAATTCCTTCCACAATTTACAGAGAGATAATTTTGATACTTTCATTCATATGTTTGAGAGGGTATGTAAACAGTATGATGTTGACCAAGGGTTCTGGGTACGGTTCCTGACCCTCTTACTCCATGGCAAATCTGTGATTGCTATTTCTAAATTGTTTGATATCGATTGCTTAAATTATAATAAAGTGAAAACTTGTCTTTTAGAATGCTTTAAGTTAACATCTGAAGCTTATAGGAAAATGTTTCGTGAGTATAGACGCAAGGCAGATGAAAGTGTGTGTGAATATGTTGCTGAACTAGGCACTTATTTTCATAGGTGAGTGAGCGGATGTCAGGTGACCATTTTGAAAGGCTGGCAGACTTTTTGATGAGGGAACAAGCCATTAGCACTTTGCCTGAGGACATGAGAATCTGGTTAGCTGATAGACAATGCAATACTGTGGATGAGTTGGGGAAGAAAGAAGACCTTTACCTAGCAAGCAGGGCATCAGTGTACAGGAAAGGGACACCTAGTGCTGCTCATGGGTCTAAGGGATCCCATGGTGGGCAGCCCAGACTGTCCCAGCAGAGTTTGCCAATAGCAGGGGAAGCCACAAGTCCAGGTACATGTCCAAGAACAAAGGTTAAATGTTTTAAATGCAACAGTGAGGCCATATAGCATATAGATGTCCATGGAGGCAAGGTGGGGAACAAAATGTGGGAGAGCCAGTAAGTGGAAATGAAAGAATGCCAGCAGTAAGTTACTTTGAGACAACAACGGTACCCAACTACAACAAGAAGTTATATCCTATCTTAGTGGATGGGAAAGAGGCCACTGCTAAGAGAGAGAGCGACAGCCTCGAACCTAACCATTGTAAAGCCTGGAATGGATACAGAGGAGCACTACTTGATTGGGCAGTCTACTCCAGTCAGAGGTTTAGGAGGGACCCCATTCCATACCTTTGGCTAGAGTTCACCTTGACTGGGATGGTGGAAAAGGAAGCCAGCAAGTAGGTGTGTTTGAGGATATCCCTGCAGATGACGTGATAGGGAATGATTTTGACAATGCAGTACTGTGTGTGCATGCAGTTACATGCAGTCAGGCTTGGAGACAAGCATGTGGATCTGGTAGCTAGGGGAGACCCAGACAGACTGCACACTTGCAGCCAGGACTGGTGAGGTGGTTACTTCAGGGAGGGAGCTACCCTATAGCAGTGAGACTGAAGGTGAGCCACAGCTGCTTGTGGGTACTGATGTTCCCTTGGGCAGAGTGACTTCAAGGGCAGAGGTGAGTAGTAGTACCTGAGCTGACATTGAGGCACCGCTGTTAGAGAATACCAGACTTCCTGTGGAAGGGGAGCTGGGAACAGTTACAAAGAGAGAGTTGAGACAAGCTCAGCTCTCAGACCCTACATTATAATGTCGGAATGAGGTAGCTAGTAAGGCACCTGATTCTCAAGGAAAGGGAGAATCTGTATACTGTGACAAAGGGTTACTGTATAGAGAGTGAACCCCTGAGGGAGGGCTAGAGGGTGAGGAGCAAATACAGCAGTTGGTAGTGCCCAGAGCCTACCATCTGGTACTTCTAGCCATAGCCCATGATATTCCCTTTGCATGTCATATGGGCATAAAATGCACAAAGAGATGTATTATGCAGAACTTTTATTGGCCTGGGAGATGTAACAGGGTACTTCAGGACCTGTGAGCAGTGACAAAAGGTAGGCAAGGCAGGAGAAAGGTGAAAGTTCCTTTGATTCCTTGGCTTGTGACTGAGGAGCCATTTCAGAGGCTAGCTATGGATAATGTGGGGCCTCTGAATACTTCAAGTTCCATAGGGAAAAAGTATATCCTAGTGGCAGTAGATTATGCTACTAGATACCCTGAAGCAGTAGTTCTGCCCTTCATTGAGCTAGAAAAGGTGGCAAATGCTTTGTTAGAGATTTTCAGCAGGGTAGGTTTCCCAAATGAAATATTGACTGACAGAGGTGCCAATTTCACTTCAGAAATTCTGGCTTGCCTGTGGAAGTACTGTGGGGTGAAGCACGTAAAGACCACCCCTACCATCCCTAGACTAATGGTCATGTTGAGATGTTAAACTCTACCCTCAAGCCAGTGTTACGGGCATTTGCAGACAAGTTCAACAGGGAGTGGGACAAATATTTGCCTCATCTGCTGTTTGCTTACAGAGAGGTGCCCCAGTAATCCATAGGTTTTTTACCCTTTGAGTTGTATGGGCATAGAGTGAGGGACTTCTAGATTTGATTCGATATGAGTTGGAGGGTGAGTGTGAATCTCACAAGGACTCTGTTGTGGCATATTTCATAAACCTCAGGACAAGGCTCAGGGAACACATGGGCATGGTCCAGGAGAACCTGGCAGAAGCATAAGAGCAGTAAAAGATCTTGTATGACAGAAATGCTCAAGCGAGAGAGTATGCTGTAGGGCAACAAGTAATGGTTTTCATTCCTGTAAGATACAACAAGCTGCAGGCAGCCTGGGACGGACACTACAAGGTGGTAAGGAGGGTCAGTGAAGTTAACTACATGGTAGGATGTCTAGGCAGGAGGCAGTGGCACAAACTGTACCATGTTAACATGGTGAAACCTCACCATGATAGGGAGGCCCTTGTGCTGAGTATTTGCAGTAGATGGCAGGAGTAGTCTGAGTGGGATCTGGTGATGGATCTTCTCAGTGAGACTCAAACTGACACCTCAGTGGAAGGGGTAGCAATGTCCTAGCAGTTATTCCCTACCTAGGTTTGAGAAATCTGAACAGTGTTACAGGAGTTTGGGGACATGTTCACTGGGAAAACAGGGTGCACCCACCTGGTGCAGCAGCATGTGGATACAAGGCCCCAAAGGCCTATTAAGCAGGCCCCTTACAGGGTGCCTGAGAGAGCCAAACAGACTCTGAGGGAGGAAATACAGGAAATGTTGGAACTATGGGTAATTCAGGAGTTAAGCAGTCACTGGGCCTCCCCATTAGTTCTAGTACCAAAAAAGGATGGTAGCACCAGGTTCTGTGTGGACTACAGGAAATTAAATAGTCACACAGAGTCAGATGCTTACCCCATAACTAGAACAGGTTAAGCCCTAGAGCAGCTGGGTGTGGTTAAGTATCTTACCACTATTGATCTTACCAAGGGTTACTGACAGGTGCCCTTGAGTCCCAGTGCTAGGGAGAGGTCAGCCTTTGTGACTCTGCTTGGTTTATATGAGTTCTCGAAGATGCCCTTTGGGATGAAAAATACCCCAGTGACTTTCCAGGGGCTGGTAGATCATATCCTAGCCTGAGAAGGAGATTTTGCCCTTGTTTGCCTAGATGATATTGCTATCTACAGACATTCCTGGCAAGAGCATCTTCAGCATGTCTGGGTGGTGCTGGGCCTACTACAGAGGGTAGGATTGACCGTTAAGCCCAGCAAATGTCAGCTGGGTATGGTAGAGGTCTCCTACCTAGGACATAGAGTGGGAAGTGGTAAGATCAGGCCAGAACCTGCCAAAGTGAAAGCCATTCAGGCATGGCCTGCCACATTACCAAAAAGCAGGTGATGGCATTCTTAGGCACAGCAGGGTACTACAGAAAGATTATCCCCAAATATAGTACCATAGCTGCTCCCCTCACAAACCGGACAAGGAAAAACAAGCCACATAAAGTAGTGTGGACCCCAGCATTTTAGCCAGATTTCCAGAAGCTTAAAGGGACTTTGGGAGGACCAGTTTGGATTACACCAAAGAATTTGTTGTGCAGGTGGATGTGTCAAACCATGGGATGGGGGCTGTACTTAGACAGGTTTCCTCAGAGGGTGAAAAGCACCCAGTGGTATATCTCAGTCGTAGGCTCCAACCCAGGGAGAAATGCTATGCAGCTGTAGAAAAGGAATGCCTAGCCATAGTGTGGGCACTGCAGAAACTTCAACCTTATCTCTATGGAAGGAAACTCACTGTAGTTACAGACCACAATCCCTTAACATGGCTACATTGAGACAGCCAGGAAAATTCCAAGTTACTAAGGTGGAGCCTAGGGTTGCAAGCATATGACATGACAATGCCAATGCAGATGGGCTCTCAAGACAAGGAATGGGGTAAGGTATTCCAAGATAGGCTCAACCCTCTCAAGCAACATTTCTCAAGGGTCACTTGAAAAACTAGCTTGAGTTTGTTTTTTGGGGGGGGGGGTTGTGATATAGGGAAATATTGTCAGCCCAGCTATCTGGAATTTTGTAAATAATTCTGTGTCATTTGGGAATATTGATATGATTTATACAGAACTGTATGTTATGTACTGAACTACAATGTAACCACAGCATGCCCTGCTGACTTAGAACAAAAATGCATGTAAACTATATACCTCTGCAAATGTATGTTTTAACAGTAGAAACTAGAACATAAAAGGGTTAACTTGCAAAACTTCAAGAAAATAAGTTGAAATTAAACTGCTTTATGATTGTTCTATAAAAGTTCTCTCTCAGTTTCAGTGTTGCAGACACAATGACTAAAGCTAGAAGTGTTTGTATTGTCTTGAAAGAGAAGTAACTATTAGGTTTAAAATATAAAAGTATTTTATTGTTTTACGACTTCCAAGATCTGCAAACATCTGAGAGATATGCATTTTTCACACAGAGATATCACATTCTATTAGTTTCTGTTTTAATCTGGGAACTGAAGTCAGGTGACAAAAAGTGATGTCATGCAAGCTAATCCAGAAGAAATATTTGATATTAATTTAAGAACTCTGTCAGAGAAAGACTGTGCATTTTGTATTTTGTCTTGGACCTAGCAAGAACATCCACTCATTATCACCACCATCATCTGCACATGCCTTGCTGTAAGTAAGATTTAGGGCATAGTATATCTTTTAGATATAGATAGAAATATAGTAAAGACTAGTTTAGATGTTTTCTGTATTTATTTGAGACTGTCATGCAATGTTGTTTTAAAATATTTCCTGTGATTTTGAACTCTGAAGTTATTGTGTTGATTTACTGAGTATTGTCTTGTTCTTTTATTATTTATTATTAAATATATTTAAACCTATCTTTGTGGCTGATATTTGTAAGACATATTTAAGCTTTTAAGAGTACTGGCATATCTATTTGGTGACACTGTACAGGCCACTCCTAAATAGCCTTATAAGTCTTGGTCAGATTACTATTTGGATAATTATAACATTACCCAGTAGGATTGGACACTCTTTGTTAGGGGCCTTAAAAGTAGCTGATAAGGGATTCTGGTGGCAGTGATCACTACCTTATAGTCTGGGCAGAAGGGAGCATAGCTAGTAAACCTATCCCAATCTTTCCCAGGTGTGTGTTTGTGCAGAAATCAAATCTCAAAGTGTGTGTGTGTGTGTGTGTGTGTGTGTGTGTGTGTGTGTGTGTGTGTGTGTGTGTGTGTGTGTGTGTGTGTGTTTGTGTGTGTGTGTGTCAGCTACTTGGGCAGGGACACAAAGCACAGGTTGGACAGAGAGAGTGTTGGGAGTTCTTGTCTTGGAACCTTGGCCAAGGACTCAACTCTATAGCTGTGCCAGTGGGGGACTTATTTGGGATCTGGAGAAAGAGCAAGGAATCAGCCCCACACTGACTGTGATCTCTGTGTGCTCTTAAGGGAAATTGCATTTTACTGTGAGTGTAATCCCCCCAGTGTGTAGGCTCCTTGATTACTGGGTCAATGCAGGGGCATCACAGTACCCTTTGGAAAGACAGGTATCCAGGAAACTACCTCATTAATAACAACCCCTAAGAGTAGAACCAATAGTCAGGGGTTTGGGGATGTATGTAGTCAGTAATCTGGCCTTCGAGCAACATATGTCTAAGGTAGTAAGGAAATTATTCTATGTTGATCAACTTATAAGCAAGGTTATGGAATCTATTTCCAAAGAAGCCGTTGTTCCACTGTTACTCAGCCCTCATCTGCTTCAATACCGAGTAAAATGCCCTCTTTAGTATGTATCTGTCAAGGTACATGCAACAAATGGAATGCCCATAGAGGTTCCTCACGAAAAGAATACAGAGTGTAAACGACACATTGTGAATCACTTCAAAGCCCTATCCCTATACTCTTTCCTCTACTGACTGTTGAGGGGTGATCATTGTTTGGCATAAGATGCATCCCAGGATCCTGCTCTGATATATGTCTTGCATATCTGCAAAACAATTAGCATCAGAACTACCTAATCCAGGAACTTAAACTTTGCTTATGACATAAAAAGAACATGTTGAAAAGACAGGTATGTGTCTCAGAGAGTTCCCCTTCTCTGAACAGGCTTCCTAGCCATGTGAAGCAGCATTCTTTCCTGACTCTATTCAAGCATAACCTGGGCCAGTGGATGGGAAATCATAACTTCACTCCTGGCATGTCACCTTTGTCTCTAATGAATTTGGCAACCTGTAAATGTTTGACCATGCATAACTTAGCTTAAACATACTCCAAAAATAGCCTCTAGGGCACCAAACATGTTGGATACATTTGGAATGCATGGCCAGGTTTAAAAATGCCCTTGTAATTGTCAGCATAGTGTATACCTATGAACCTATAAATCTATAAGGGAAGCAACCCAGTGAAGAAAAGTTTAAAAATGCCCTTGTAATTGTCAGCATAGTGTATACCTATGAACCTATAAATCTATAAGGGAAGCAACCCAGTGAAGAAAAAGGACACTGAGATGTCAGTGTTAATTCACTCTGCAGCAGAAAGAGGGTGGCATAGAAAAAACAAAAAGGAAAAGATGAAATATACTAGAGGACAAACTAACCCTTGAGCAGAACCCTGGTTATATTTCTAATGAACCAAAACTGCATGAATTCTAAGCAAAAGAAAGGGGATTGTAGGCATTAAGTTCATAAAGTAAGGGTGCAAAAACTTCAGCTAAGCAAGACTTAAGCCCATCATGTCATGATCCAGAAGCCACAAACTCCTCAGCTATCAATATGGCCACTCTGATATCAGTGTCAGACTCTTCTCCCAAAAAAGGCAACTCTTAACAGGTATTATTTATTGCTAGTTGCTGCCTCTGCCTTATTTATTATTCTACCTTTTGTAGTCCCTATCTTTGCCTTAACTGCTAGCAGCATAATCACATATAGCCAAGTCTGTCTTCTCTTTTGCATTTTTTTGTATTTGTCTTCTTCCTTAGGGACGTGTTATGTAAGGGTTGTATTACTTTAAATTCTGGGATTTTGAAAAGTCACATGACTGATAAAGAGTTAATTTAGATGGCTTGGTAACAAATTTACATTGCATCTGATGAAGTTTTAAGAGTTTTAAAATGAAAGCGCTTATACGCTTATTGGATTTATTTAGAGTCTTTTTAACAGATTGGTCACAAACTGTTTTTGCTTCCAGCTATTGAGCATTTTATTCCTTTTATGTATTGGGGGGGGATGATATGCTACATCTCTTCACCATGCTGCCCTTTTCTACGCCTTAACTATCAGGGCACTTAACATGAGTTCTGCCTTCTTCATTGTTCTAGTCTTACCTTGGTGCATTTCACTGAATTTCAATTCACCCTTGACACATCGCTGAAAGCTCAAATCACTGAAAACTCATTTCACCGAATCACATTTCACTGAATGTAACTACTGTTGGGCAAATAAAACATATATGCTCTTTTCCCCATTGTAGTGCAATCCTGGAGTTAGTATATATAGTTAGGGAGGCACCCCCCCCTCACTGAGGGTGTGGGTGGCGTAACCCCCCCACCTAGTTAGCTTTTATATTTATGAATCTAATTGCACTGAAAGCTAACAATATAAAACTAAAAGTAGGTGGTGGATCTAAACCCCCCACACCCCCCAATGTGGGGGGCTGTGCTCCGCCCAACTATATATACTAACTCCAAGATCCCACTACAGTGGGGAAAAGGGCGTATACATTTTATTTGCCCAACAGTACTTACATTCAGTATAATGTGATTCGGTGAAATGAGTTTTCCGTGGTATGAGTGATTAGAAATTCAGTGAAATGTGTTTTCAGTGAATAAAAGTAGACCTATATATATATATATATATATATATATATATATATATATATATATATATATATATTAAAGCAGTAAAGGTAGAGGCCCAGGAACCACACAAACCAAAGTCCAAACCACAAATCCAATTTATTGACAGCAAAGACAGACGAAATGCAGTCAAGCGCTTTCGTCTTTAGCAAAGACCTCTTCAGAACTGCTTGACATGGTTATCTCCAACCTTAAATAATCCTTTTTTCATGCAATTTTAATTGATATTCACAACAATTCTTGTTGAAGTTTTATAATCAATGCGTTTACTAAATTAGAGTTGAGTCATGTGAATGTTTTGATCACATGATCACATGCTGTATTAGGATTATTTAAGGTGGTAGATAACCATGTCAAGCAGTTCTGAAGAAGTTGTTGCTTAAGACGAAAGCGCTTGACTGGATTTGGTCTGTTTTTGCTGTCAATAAGATTTGTGGTTTGGACTTTGGTTTGTGTGGTTCCTGGGCCTCTACCTTCACTACTTGTGGTTCTTTTTTTTCTTTTGGACTTATATTTTTATATATATATATATATATATATATATATATATATATATATATATATATATATATATATAAAAATATAAATATATATATATATATATATATATATATATATATATATATATATATATATATATATATATATATATATATATATATATATATATATATATATATATATATATATATATATATATATATATATATATAGAAGAAAATACTGAAGTGATAGTGAACAAATAACGCCAAGTCAATGCTGGTACTTTTACTCGTATTTACTCGTTAGCGCTTTCATGCACGCCCATGCATGCACTTCTTCAGACAAGTTAGAATGTAAAAGTATACAAGTATTTATACTCATTTTAATTAAACAATTAATCAATAAATCAATTATAATCAATGATAAACCAACTCAAAAAAAGGGGGGGTAGACTATCAAATAGGTCTAACCAATTCATAAATGCTTGTTACAAAATATTTCAATTTCATTTAAAACACTTACTTTTAAAAAAACAACATTTGTTAAAAAATATATATGTTATGTATATATGTATGTTTATAACAACCTTAGTAACAGCAACAACAGCTATATTCATTAAAAACAGCAACCTATTTCTAAAAAATCTGATGTAAATGTAGGAAATAATTAAAAATAAATACTCATGACAGAAAATTTATATATATTTTTTCCTTTTCCCCATTGTTTTTCGAATTAAAAACATATATATGTTTTTTATATATATAAATAAGTGAATTTGGATACAACACAAATTAACACGTTTTTAATGTGTTATATAAGGGGTAAAAGTCTTTTATCATCTATTTAGAGCTTTTAACTTCAATAGACATTTAATCGAACACATATCATTAATGCCAGGATGTGAATAGGCATTGGTTTTGAATTGCCATAACAATTCACGTTCCTGTAATAGTAAATGCCAAGGTCCACCCCTAGGGTTTTTATGTACAATTTCAACGACATTAAATGCAAAACTATGACTTGGGTTCTCAAATACATGTTTAGCAAGGGCATTGGTGGTGTTTTGTTTCCCAATAGCATATAAATGCTCGTAAATGCGTTGTTTTAAATATCGTTCCGTTTTACCAAGATAAAACACGGAACAAATTTTACATGTTGCTAAATAGACAACACCTTGGCTTTCACAATTGCATTTGTCATTAATATAATATTTAACATCCCGAATAAAAAATGTTGCTCCAACTTGAATATGTTTACAATAGTGGCAACGGCCACATTTAAACATGCCTTTGTTGTTCTTATAAGAAGGCACAGGAGCTTCTAAAAGGTTTTTTAATGATGGTGCTTTTTTGTATACAATACAAGGTTTATCACCTAAAATAGTGTCAAAATGATTACCATGTAACACAAATTCCCAATTGTTGTATAATACTTGTCTGATCTGTGTTGCTTGTTGATTAAATTGGGTGAGAAAACGAATTTTAAAATCTGTACATTTACGATTTATGTTATCATGACTTGTGTTGTTAATTGAGGCTTCTAAACCTTCCATGGAGTTGTGGTCATAACCGGTCTTGAAAATTGGGCCGAAATGACCACTTTGTCTTTTACGTTTGACCTCCCACATAACTGTATAAATGAGTTTAGTGGGATATCCTCTATTTTGGAACATTTCACTAAGCTTAGAGCATTCTTCTTCAAAAGTGTCATCATCAGAACACATACGGGAAGCTCGTACGAGCTGTCCCTTAACTACTCCTTTCTTTTGAAAGAAGGGGTGGCAGCTTGTAAAGTGTAAAAATGAGTTACTGTATAGAGGTTTTCTGTAAATTTTTGTATTAAACCTACTATATCGGTTATTTTTCTGAATTACGATATCTAAATAATTAATAGAAGAAATCCCTAGTTCATATGTGAAATGTAAAAAAGAAGTTGATAAATTCATCTCTTTTATTAAATCCATAACTTCTTTTTCTGTGCCATTTATAATCATAAGTATGTCGTCTTGGTAACGCGTATACCACACGACTATCTTATTATATAAAGCATGATTGAAAAGAAAATGGTGCTCCCAAAATGCCATTACTGAGTTAGCAAAAGACCCACCACATGGAGAGCCCATGGCTATACCAGCTTGTTGTAAATAGATATTCTTTTTAAACATAAAGAAGTTATTGTTCAAGACTAACTCAAGCAAATTAATTATTAAGTCTATTTCTTGTCCTAGACATTGTTTCCTTAATAAAAATTCACGAACCCATTCTAAACCTGTATTTTGTGGGATTACTGTATACAAATCTGTAATGTCTGCTGTCACAAATTTATAATTATCTTTAAATGGGATATCATTAAGCTGTTGTAAAACATGCCACGAATCCCTACAGATTTGTGGTTCTGTTTTTAAATGTTCTTTCAACTTATTGTCAACCCACTTTGCGCTGGAATACGTGATTGAATTACGTCCATCAATGATTGGCCTGAATGGGGGGTCATGGACATTTTTATGAAGTTTGGGAACACCAAACATAACTGGCAAAAGGGGAGCTGCCATAACTAAATAATGGTACAGATCCGAAGAGATACTGCCTTCAATAAACAAGTCACTTAACGTATTCTTAACTCTTTGATATGCTTGATTAAGCTCATTAATAGACACTTTCTTATAACTGGAAGTTAATAATAATGCATCCATCTTAGTTATATAATCATGTTCATACATCAAAATAGCTCCCCCACCCTTATCGGGTTTCATTACCCGTATTTCGTGTAATTTTGACCATTTTATTAGATCAAGTTCTTCTACTGTATTTTGTTTAGAAGTTCTAACATTCTTATTTAGGCATCTAAATTGTGCTTCAGGAATTCCATCTAAAAGTGACAGGGAAGCTAACTAACCATGTGACTGAATGCTTAAGCATCTTGATTGGGCAGTCTACTCCAGTCAGAGGTTTAGGAGGGACCCCATTCCATACCTTTGGCTAGAGTTCACCTTGACTGGGATGGTGGAAAAGGAAGCCAGCAAGTAGGTGTGTTTGAGGATATCCCTGCAGATGACGTGTTAGGGAATGATTTTGATAATGCAGTACTGTGTGTGCATGCAGTTACATGCAGTCAGGCTTGGAGACAAGCATGTGGATCTGGTAGCTAGGGGAGACCCAGACAGACTGCACACTTGCAGCCAGGACTGGTGAGGTGGTTACTTCAGGGAGGGAGCTACCCTGTAGCAGTGAGACTGAAGGTGAGCCACAGCTGCTTGTGGGTACTGATGCTCCCTTGGACAGAGTGACTGCAAGGGCAGAGGTGAGTAGTAGTACCTGAGCTGACATTGAGGCACCGCTGTTAGAGAATACCAGACTTCCTGTGGAAGGGGAGCTGGGAACAGTTACAAAGAGAGAGTTGAGACAGGCTCAGCTCTCAGACCCTACATTACAATGCCGGAATGAGGTAGCTAGTAAGGCACCTGATTCTCAAGGAAAGGGAGAATCTGTATACTGTGACAAAGGGTTACTGTATAGAGAGTGGACCCCTAAGGGAGGGCTAGAGGGTGAGCAAATACAGCAGTTGGTAGTGCCCAGAGTCTACCATCTGGTACTTCTAGCCATAGCCCATGATATTCCCTTTGCATATCATATGGGCATAAAACGCACAAAGAGATGTATTATGCAGAACTTTTATTGGCCTGGAAGATGTAACAGGGTACTTCAGGACCTGTGAGCAGTGACAAAAGGTAGGCAAGGCAGGAGACAAGGTGAAAGTTCTTTGATGCCTTGGCTTGTGACTGAGGAGCCATTTCAGAGGCTAGCTATGGATAATGTGTGGCCTCTGAATACTTCAAGTTCCATAGGGAAAAAATATATCCTAGTGGCAGTAGATTATGCTACTAGATACCCTGAAGCGGTAGTTCTGCCCTTCATTGAGCTAGAAAAGGTGGCAAATGCTTTGTTAGAGATTTTCAGCAGGGTAGGTTTCCCAAATGAAATATTGACTGACAGAGGTGCCAATTTCACTTCAGAACTTCTGGCTTGCCTGTGGAAGTACTGTGGGGTGAAGCACTTAAAGACCACCCCTACCATCCCTAGACTAATGGTCATGTTGAGATGTTAAACTCTACCCTCAAGCCAGTGCTACGGGCATTTGCAGACAAGTTCAACAGGGAGTGGGACAAATATTTGCCTCATCTGCTATTTGCTTACAGAGAGGTGCCCCAGGAATCCATAGGTTTTTTACCCTTTGAGTTGTATGGGCATAGAGTGAGGGGACTTCTAGATTTGATTCGAGATGAGTTGGAGGGTGAGTGTGAATCTCACAAGGACTCTGTTGTGGCATATGTCATAAACCTCAGGACAAGGCTCAGGGAACACATGGGCATAGTCCAGGAGAACCTGGCAGAAGCCTAAGAGCAGTAAAAGATCTTGTATGACAGAAATGCTCAAGCTAGAGAGTATGCTGTAGGGCAACAAGTAATGGTTTTCATTCCTGTGAGATACAACAAGCTGCAGGCAGCCTGGGACGGATGCTACAAGGTGGTAAGGAGGGTCAGTGAAGTTAACTACATGGTAGGACGTCTAGGCAGGAGGCAGTGGCACAACCTGTACCATGTTAACATGGTGAAACCTCACCATGATAGGGAGGCCCTTGTGCTGTGTATTTGCAGTAGATGGCAGGAGTAGTCTGAGTGGGATCTGGTGATGGATCTTCTCAGTGAGACTCAAACTGACACCTCAGTGGAAGGGGTAGCAATGTCCTAGGAGTTTTTCCCTACCTAGGTTTGAGAAATCTGAACAGTGTTACAGGAGTTTGGGGACATGTTCACTGGGAAAACAGGGTGCACCCACCTGGTGCAGCAGCATGTGGATACAAGGCCCCAAAGGTCTATTAAGCAGGCCCCTTATAGGGTGCCTGAGAGAGCCAAACAGACTCTGAGGGAGGAAATACAGGAAATGTTGGAACTAGGGGTAATTCAGGAGTTAAGCAGTCACTGGGCCTCCCCATTAGTTCTAGTACCAAAAAAGGATGGTAGCACCAGGTTCTGCGTTGGACTACAGGAAATTAAATAGTCACACAGAGTCAGATGCTTACCCCATAACTAGAACAGGTTAAGCCCTAGAGCAGCTGGGTGTGGTTAAGTATTTTACCACTATTGATCTTACCAAGGGTTACTGGCAAGTGCCCTTGAGTCCCAGTGCTAGGGAGAGGTCAGCCTTTGTGACTCTGTTTGGTTTGTATGAGTTCTCAAAGATGCCCTTTGGGATGAAAAATACCCCAGCGACTTTCCAGAGGCTGGTAGATCATATCCTAGCCTGAGCAGGAGATTTTGCCCTTGTTTGCCTAGATGATATTGCTATCTACAGACATTCCTGGCAAGAGCACCTTCAGCATGTCTGGGAGGTGCTGGGCCTACTACAGAGGGCAGGATTGACCATTAAGCCCAGCAAATGTCAGCTGGGTATGGTAGAGGTCTCCTGCCTAGGACATAGAGTGGGAAGTGGTAAGATCAGGCCAGAACCTGCCGAAGTGGAAGCCATTCAGGCATGGCCTGCCACGTTACCAAAAAGCAGGTGAGGGCATTCTTAGGCACAGCAGGGTACTACAGAAAGATTATCCCCAAATATAGTACCATAGCTGCTCCCCTAACAGACCGGACAAGGAAAAACAAGCCACATAAAGCAGTGTGGACCCCAGCATTTTAGACAGATTTCCAGAAGCTTAAAGGGACTTTGGGAGGACCAGTTTGGATTACACCAAAGAATTTGTTGTGCAGGTGGATGTGTCAAACCATGGGATGGGGGCTGTACTTAGACAGGTTTCCTCAGAGGGAGAAAAACACCCAGTGGTATATCTCAGTCGTAGGCTCCAACCCAGGGAAAAATGCTATGCAGCTGTAGAAAAGGAATGCCTAACCATAGTGTGGGCACTGCAGAAACTTCAACCTTATCTCTATGGAAGGAAACTCACTGTAGTTACAGACCACAATCCCTTAACATGGCTACATCGAGACAGCCAGGAAAATTCCAAGTTACTAAGGTGGAGCCTAGGGTTGCAAGCACATGACATGACAATGCCAATGCAGATGGGCTCTCAAGACAAGGAATGGGGTAAGGTATTCCAAGATAGGCTCAACTCTCTCAAGCAACATTTCTCAAGGGTCACTTGAAAAACTAGCTTGAGTTTGTTTTGGGGGGGGGGGATGTGATATAGGGAAATATTGTCAGCCCAGCTATCTGGAATTTTGTAAATAATTATGTGTCATTTGGGAATATTGATATGATTTATACAGAGCTGTATGTTATGTACTGAACTAAAATGTAACCACAGCATGCCCTGCTGACTTAGAACAAAAATGCATATAAACTATATACCTCTGCAAATGTATGTTTTAACAGTAGAAACTAGAACATAAAAGGGTTAACTTGCAAAACTTCAAGAAAATAAGTTGAAATTAAACTGCTTTATGATTGTTCTATAAAAGTTCTCTCTCAGTTTCAGTGTTGCAGACACAATGACTAACGCTAGAAGTGTTTGTATTGTCTTGAAAGAGAAGTAACTATTAGGTTTAAAATATAAAAGTATTTTATTGTTTTACGACTTCCAAGATCTGCAAACATCTGAGAGATATGCATTTTTCACACACAGATATTACATTCTGTTAGTTTCTGTTTTAATCTGGGAACTGAAGTCAGGTGACAAAAAGTGATGTCATCCAAGCTAATCCAGCAGAAATATTTGATATTAATTTAAGAACTCTGTCAGAAAAAGACTGTGCATTTTGTATTTTGTCTTGGACCTAGCAAGAACATCCACTCATTATCACCACCATCATCTGCACATGCCTTGCTGTAAGTAAGATTTAGGGCATAGTATATCTTTTAGATATAGATAGAAATATAGTAAAGACTAGTTTAGATGTTTTCTGTATTTATTTGAGACTGTCATGCAATATTGTTTTAAAATATTTCCTGTGATTTTGAACTCTGAAGTTATTGTGTTGATTTACTGAGTATTGTCTTGTTCTTTTATGATTTATTATTAAATATATTTAAACCTATCTTTGTGGCTGATATTTGTAAGACATATTTAAGCTTTTAAGAGTACTGGCATATCTATTTGGTGACACTGTACAGGCCACTCCTAAATAGCCTTACAAGTCTTGGTTAGATTACTATTTGGATAATTATAACATTACCCAGTAGGATTGGACACTCTTTGTTAGGGGCCTTAAAAGTAGCTGATAAGGGATTCTGGTGGCAGTGATCACTACCTTATAGTCTGGGCAGAAGGGAGCATAGCTAGTAAATCTATCCCAACCTTTCCCAGGTGTGTGTTTGTGCAGAAATCAAATCTCAAAGTGTGTGTGTGTGTGTGTGTGTGTGTGTGTGTGTGTGTGTGTGTGTGTGTGTGTGTGTGTGTGTGTGTGTGTCAGCTACTTGGGCAGGGACACAAAGCACAGGTTGGACAGAGAGAGTGTTGGGAGTTCTTGCCTTGGAACCTTGGCCAAGGACTCAACTCTATAGCTGTGCCAGTAGGGGACTTATTTGGGATCTGGAGAAAGAGCAAGGAATCAGCCCCACACTGACTGTGGTCTCTGTGTGCTCTTAAGGGAAATTGCATTTTACTGTGAGTGTAATCCTCCCAGTGTGTAGGCTCCTTGATTACTGGGTCAATGCAGGGGCATCACAGTACCCTTTGGAAAGACAGGTATCCAGGAAACTACCTCATTAATAACAACCCCTAAGAGTAGAACCAATAGTCAGGGGTTTGGGGATGTATGTAGTCAGTAATCTGGCCTTCGAGCAACATATGTCTAAGGTAGTAAGAAAATTATTCTATGTTGATCAACTTATAAGCAAGGTTATGGAATCTATTTCCAAAGAAGCCGTTGTTCCACTGTTACTCAGCCCTCATCTGCTTCAGTACTGAGTAAAATGCCCTCTTTAGTATCTATCTGTCAAGGTACATGCAACAAATGGAATGCCCATAGAGGTTCCTCACAAAAAGAATACAGAGTGTAAATGACACATTGTGAATCACTTCAAAGCCCTATCCCTATACTCTTTCCTCTACTGACTGTTGAGGGGTGATCATTGTTTGGCATAAGATGCATCCCAGGATCCTGCTCTGATATATGTCTTGCATATCTGCAAAACAATTAGCATCAGAACTACCTGATCCAGGGACTTAAACTTTGCTTATGACATAAAAAGGACATGTTGAAAAGACAGGTATGTGTCTCAGAGAGTTCCCCTTCTCTGAACAGGCTTCCTAGCCATGTGAAGCAGCATTCTTTCCTGACTCTATTCAAGCATAACCTGGGCCAGTAGATGGGAAATCATAAATTCACTCCTGGCATGTCATCTTTGTCTCGAATGAATTTGGCAACCTGTAAATGTTTGACCATGCATAACTTAGCTTAAACATACCCCAGAAAATAGCCTCTAGGGCACCAAACTTGTTGGATACATTTGGAATGCATGGCCAGGTTTAAATATTCCCTTGTAATTGTCAGCATAGTGTATACATATGAACCTATAAATCTATAAGGGAAGCAACCCAGTGAAGAAAAAGGACACTGAGATGTCAGTGTTAATTCACTCTGCAGCAGAAAGAGGGTGACATAGAAAAAACAAAAAGGAAAAGATAAAATATACTAGAGGACAAACTAACCCTTGAGCAGAACCCTGGTTATATTTCTAATGAACCAAAACTGCATGAATTCTAAGCAAAAGAAAGGGGATTGTAGGCATTAAGTTCATAAAGTAAGGGTGCAAAAACTTCAGCTAAGCAAGACTTAAGCCCATCATGTCATGATGCAGAAGCCACAAACTCCTCACCTATCAATATGGCCACTCTGATATCAGTGTCAGACTCTTCTCCCAAAAAGGCAACTCTTAACAGGTATTATTTATTGCTAGTTGCTGCCTCTGCCTTATTTATTATTGTACCTTTTGTAGGCCCTATCTTTGCCTTAATTGCTAGCAGCATAATCATATATAGCCAAGTCTGTCTTCTCTTTTGCATTTTTTTGTATTTGTCTTCTTCCTTAGGGACGTGTTATGTAAGGGTTGTATTACTTTAAATTTTGGGATTTTAAAAAGTCACATGACTGATAGAGTTTATTTAAATAGCTTGGTGATAAATTTACATTGTATATGATGAAGTTTTAAGAGTTTTAAAATGAAAGTGCTTATACGCTTATTGGATTTATTTAGAGTCTTTTTAACAGATTGGTCACAAACTGTTTTTGCTTCCAGCTATTGAGCGTTTTATTCCTTTTATGTATTGGGGGGGATGATATGCTACATCTCTCCACCACGCTGCCCTTTTCTACACCTTAACTATCAGGGCACTTAACATGAGTTCTGCCTTCTTCATTGTTCTAGTCTTACCTTGGTGCATTTCACTGAATTTCAATTCACCCTCAACAAATCGCTGAAAGCTCAAATCACTGAAAACTCATTTCACCGAATCACATTTCACTGAATGTAAGTACTGTTGGGCAAATAAAACATATATGCTCTTTTCCCCACTCTAGTGCAATCCTGGAGTTAGTATATATAGTTAGGGAGGCACACCCCCCTCACTGAGGGTGTGGGTGGCGTAGCCCCCCCACCTAGTTAGCTTTTATATTTATGAATCTAATTGCACTGAAAGCTAACAATATAAAACTAAAAGTAGGTGGTGGATCTAAACCCCCCACACCCCCCAATGTGGGGGGCTGTGCTCCGCCCAACTATATATACTAACTCCAAGATCCCACTACAGTGGGGAAAAGGGCGTATACATTTTATTTGCCCAACAGTACTTACATTCAGTATAATGTGATTCGGTGAAATGAGTTTTCCATGGTATGAGTGATTAGAAATTCAGTGAAATGTGTTTTCAGTGAATAAAAGTAGACCTATATATACATATATATATATATATATATATATATATATATATATATATATATATATAAATATATATATATATATATATAAAAGCAGTAAAGGTAGAGGCCCAGGAACCACACAAACCAAAGTCCAAACCACAAATCCAATTTATTGACAGCAAAGACAGACCAAATCAGTCAAGCGCTTTCGTCTTTAGCAAAGACCTCTTCAGAACTGCTTGACATGGTTATCTCCAACCTTAAATAATCCTTTTTTCATGCAATTTTAATTGATATTCACAACAATTCTTGTTGAAGTTTTATAATCAATGCGTTTACTAAATTAGAGTTGAGTCATATGAATGTTTTGATCACATGATCACATGCTGTATTAGGATTATTTAAGGTTGTAGATAATCATGTCAAGCAGTTCTGAAGAAGTTGTTGCTTAAGACGAAAGCACTTGACTGGATTTGGTCTGTTTTTGCTGTCAATAAGATTTGTGGTTTGGACTTTGGTTTGTGTGGTTCCTGGGCCTCTACCTTCACTACTTGCGGTTCTTTTTTTTTCTTTTGGACTTATAATTTTATATATCTACATATATATATATATATATATATATATATATATATATATATATATAAAAACAGGCACTGAGAAAGTATGCATGATAACCACAAAATTGGGGATAAACACTAAGATTCTCAGATTTAATAAAGTCACAAAACATGCAATAAAACAAAACTAACTGTCTCACCACGTTTTTTGTTCATACATAGAACATCCTCAGACATGCACCTTCCTCAGATGTGCATGCCTGAGGAAGTTCTATGTATGAATGAAAAATGTGGTGAGACAGTTAAGAGTTTTGTTTTATTACATTTTTTGTGAGCTTTATTAAACCTGAGCATGTATCCCCAATTTCATGGTTATCGTGTATACTCTCTCAGTGCCTGTTTTCATGAAGTTATTGGTGTGGAACTTTGCTCTTCTTTGGCACTGTAGCCTTTTGGATTAATATATATATCATCATCCATGGCTTTGGTGACTGTCTCAAAAATGTCGAGCAAATTTAACAGACATGACCTCCCCTTGATGAAGCCAAACTGTATGGGATCGAGTGTTTGGAGGTTGCCAATGTCCTTGTTAATGAGGTCTATGATAATCCATTCCATGACCTTGCAGATCAGGCTAGTTATGCTGATGGGTCTATAATTTTCTGGATTAGTGGATGCTCCACCTTAGTGTAAAGGTATGACAGTGGCTGGCCTCCACTCAGCTGGGACAAAAACGGTACTCAGGCTTTGGTTGAATAGGATATCTAATGGTGCTGCATGTTCCTTCCTGAGTTCATGTAGGATACAGCCTGAGATGTTATCAGGTCCCATGAAGGCTACATTTTTTGCCTTTGAGAGAGCAGTGATGATCTGATCCCTAGATATAAGGGGAAGGGGGCAGGTACTGGGAATGTTCTGATTTACTGATGCAGGGGACAGGGGATGAAATTTTTGCTGAATCTGTCAGCCAGCAAGTTTGCTATATCTATGGCATTTATATATGTGGTGTCCTTGACCATCAGTTCTGAACATATCTGGGTTATACCATTGAGACTACGGACATATGTGAAGAAGGCCTTATGATTGTCTCTACTAGATGTGGCCAATTTGGAGTTGAAGTTTTCTTTGGAGGATTTCACAAGTGCTCTTATTTACTTGTTTAGGCTAAGGAGAGATTGCTTCCAATTGGGCACCTGCTCCTTCTTGGTCCTGGACAGCAATTTTTTTCTTTTGTTATAGAGTTTATTTATTGTAGATGTCCATAGACAGGTTTACTTTTCCTTGTGAAGGATAATTTAGTCCTGTCAGGTATTCCTGATTCCATGCTTCTATATAAATGTTCATATAGTAATTTAGTATAGTTTTGGATGCTGGTGCCAGTTCCTAGAGAGAGGTAGGGGGCTGTGAAGCTGTTTATACCATCACTCAGGAGGCTGTAATCAGCTTTGGTGAAGTGTTTTTTTGATTGACCCTAGCTAGAGGGGGGTCGGGGGACATGATGACTTCGAACATGACCGCTTTATGGTCGGATTTTACAAGGGAGGATGATACTGCAAGGATGCTGCAGTGGTTACCCATGTTGGTTAATATGAAGTCCAATATATTATTACCTCTTGTAGGGGTATCGACTAGCTGTTCCAAAGCATTTGCATTGAGAAAATCGAGGAATATCTGGGCATTTGTTTTCTGGCAAGAGTAGTTCTTCCAGTCTATGTTAGGGTAGTTAAAGTCACCCAGAATCAGGGTAAAGGGTTGAATCTAGATAGATTCAAAGAGGTCTAGATAGGCAGTTTGGGCATCTTGGGTCAGATTTGGGGGCCAGTAGCTAGCTATGATTTGTATAAGGGTCTTGTCAGTAGTTAACTGCACCTGGAGTGTCTCCTTTGCATCATACTGTTTGACCAGCCTGGAGGTGTGCCTGTCTTTAATATATATTGAAATCCACCTCCTTTGGCTTTACTACCCACAGTTTGGGGTCTGAATGTATGATAGGATGAGTAACCAGGTAAGGCTGGTGTGCTCTCCATAGCTTTCATCCAGGTTTCTGTGACTGTGCAGATGTCAGCATTTTCCAGGGTTAGGAATGCTTGCAATGAGTGCAGTTTCATGTTTAGACTCCTAGCGTTTAGCAGCATGACCTTTAATTTGTGTTTTGTTGACACTTTTATGTTGGTAGTTTTAACCTCATCACTTTTCCTAAAAAAGGCACTATATGGGAGGCAAGAGCCTTTGCAAGAATCCTAAAGCCCAAGTGAAACAGATGCAGGCTATGTCTGGCAAAGCATCATGGTCTGTCGATCATAACTTCCCAGGCTGTCAGGTACTGGATCCCCATAGAATGACACCAGAAACTAAGCCAACTGTTAAAGTCAATCATTTTCTGTTTGTATTCAGGCATCATTCTGGGTGATGGTAGAATGCTGCTTAAGGCTAGGGACATACCCGCCTGGGACACATATTCAGCTAATTCAATCATGTCTCTCTTCATATAGTCCAGGGAGGTACGTCTCAAGTCATTCACACCAACATGGACTATGACAGAGTCATAACAGTACCTGTTGTTGAGAGACTTGAGTGCGTGTGTGATATGGCAGATTCTGGCCCCTGACAGACAACTAACCGTGTCTTTCTCCTTATCCAGCCTGGTGAGAAGCACATCTGTGGGTCTCACAATGGAGTCACCTATGACTAATATGTTGGGTTTATGGTTAAGTCTTAGTGGTTGGGAGACACAGGTGTGTGAACTATGCATGGTATGTGGTGTGGAGGGCTGTGGAGATCTCATGTGTTTTTGCCTCTGAGGTTTTTGTCTCGGAGGTCTCCTTTATTTGGGTATGTTTTTGCTGAGGACCTCCACATATGTGGGTGTGTGTTGTGTAGGTGCAGGTGGTGTTTGAAGCGTAGTAATTGTGTTGACATCATTCTCAGTGTCAGATATACTGGCTTTTGAGGGAGAGAGCTTGGACTCTCTCTAAAATTGTGTTCCTAGGTGGTAGTAGTAGGTGGTTGTCTGTGTACATAAGGCAGTTGCTACACTGTCTCAGGATGCCCATATCAACCAGACTTGCAGAAGAAACTGTAAGAAATTGTCCATCCATATTTTTCAGAATCTGAGAGAAAAGGCCAGGGAGAGATAAGGGGTTAGCCTAAAGTCCAAGTGCTTAAACCAAAACCAAGAAGCTTAGAATAACAATTTAAACAGGCTATAAACAGACAGTAACAATTGCAACAGAAAAGATGCAATTGAACACTTTAGAGAACAAGCTGCAGCAAGTAGCAGAAAAAGCAGGATGAAGTAATGGAGCAGGAGGAGGAAACACAAATACAGTAAAAGAAGCTGAATAAGTGTTTTTTTTGTTAGCAAAGTGGAAAGGGAGAGATGAGGAACAGAAGAACATTCAAGGTTAAGGAACTAAGGGGTTTGACCTTCCCAAATTATCTCTGTATTAGGTAGAATGAGCTAATGAGATGGGGCTGGGAGGAGTGTCCCTTATCAAATTTACAGTAGGGATGAGCAACAGCAAAAGCCACAAACCATAAGAGCACAACAGCAAATGGATGGGAGGGTGGAGAAAACAAAAATTCAACCACAGATCAGCAATTATATAAATGGAGACACAGGAAAGTTAATAATTCAAACAAATAAATAAAAACAGTGCAGTAAACTAGTGCAGAACTGTGACACAAATAAATAAAAACAATGTAGTACTGATAAGCAAATAAATACAACCATTGCAGTGCTGATAAGAAACACTGAACAATTAGATAAAGTGCAAAAAATATACTTATGTAGCTCTGTAATACAGATTGTTTAAGAAGTACTCTGGCAGGCACAAATGGAGCTCAGCAAGATAAGCAGGGATTCTACTCAAATGTAATATTTTTATACCAGCAGATAAAAGACCCTTCCAAAGTCACACCCTGAGACAAAGAGTTAACACAGAAGCTGTTTTACCTCTCTGGACTGAGTACACCACAAATTCCCATTAGGGGCAGGCAACAGCAAAATCCACAAACCATACAAAAATTCAACCACAGATCAGCAATTATATAAATGGAGACACGGAAAAGTAAACAATTCAGTGAAACAACTGGGGGTGTTGAGGGGCTTAGTCCTTCACCTACTCAGCTTTTATATTTATGAATTTCACTTCACTGAAAGCTAACAATATAAAACCAAAAGTAGGTGGGGGGCTGCACCCCCCCAATGTGGGGCGCTGTGCCCCCTACACCCCCCAACTATATATACTAACTCCAGGATCACAGTACAGTAGGAAGAAGGGCATATAAGTTTTACTTGCTCAACAGTACTTACATTTACTAAAATGTGATTCAGTGAAATTAGTTTTCTGTGATTTGAGCTTTCAGTGATTTTTTGAGGGTGAATTGAAATTCAGTGAAATGAGTTTTCAGTGAATGAAAGTAGACCCATATATATAAATATATATATATATATATATAGTTTACTAGTAAAAAAGGAATGTTGGAGGATGAGTTGCAGTGAGAGGATTAGGTGATGTCCTCTTTAGAGACAAGGGGCATTCAGCCTGTTGTTAAAGGTTGAGAATTAGATTCTTTCCAAATGAAAACAAACTGAAGTTGTCCTAGATGGGCTGAGGTAGCAACTGATATAGAAAGTGAACAACTATAAAGGAGCCATATCTGGTTTATTGGAGAAAGTATCTAGGAGTGGTGCGAGATGGAACAATTTATGAGAGGTTGGGAAGTTTGTGTAGAGGTTTTAAGTGAAGTTTGTAATGCCAATCAGTACTGTGATGAAATAAATGACAATGAGTAGTTGCCAAGGACAGAGCCCTGGGGTGCACCAGCAATGACAGGTATTTTGGAGGAGATGGAGCTGCCCCCCTCCACACACACACACACACACACACACACACACACACACACACACACACACACACACACACACACACACACACACACACACACAAACACACACACACACACACTATTATGGGTTTTATTTGTGAGCCAGATTGCTATCCATCAGGTTACAAAGAGATTGACATTTAGTTGGGACAGTTTATTAACAATACCTGAGTATGGAATGATGCTGAACATCTTAGCAAGATCTAGGTATGTGGTGTGTACTGATTTTTTTCCTCATGCATCACTTCAGTAACATTCTCAAAGAAGTGAATAGGCAGGATCTTCCCCTGACAAAACAAAAACATCTTGAGTCAAGGGTGTCTATGTTGCTTATTTCCTTGCTCATTAATTCCATAATGAACCTTTCTATAGCCTTACAGATGAGGCTTGTCTGGGATTATAATTAACGCAGTCAGTTGACACCCAACCATTGTGCATGGGGATGACTGTTGCTGTCCATCATTTGCCTGGCATATAGTCCGTAGGTATCCTGGTATGTTATCTGGCCTTTGGGAGCTTTGGAGGGGTGTAGATGCAGGTAATCCAGGTTATGTTGGCGGGGGGGGGGGTGAAGCTTGAGCTAAATATATCTGTTTGTAGATTAGTCTATGTCCTCTGGGTCTGAGTAAGTTCCATCATTTACTGTTGACTCTTTGCAGTACTGGGCATTGTTTTTGAGGTGTCTAACATAGTTAAGAAAGGCTTTGTGGTTGTCATTAGCCTGTGTGGTTACTTTTACCACATATGTGGCTTTGGTTGATTTGATCTTGGACTGGAATTTAGCAACAGCATATTTGGCATGCTAGGACGTATATTTATTTTTATGTGCAATGAGTTTTTCCTGTTGTACAGCCTGTTTATATTTGTGCTCTGCTATAGGAGAGGTTATTTTTAAATTTGGCATTGTATTTACTTCAGAGAAAGACAGTTGCCTCTATGCAGCTATTTACATTAGGGTAGAATTAGACAGCAAAGAATGCAACATATGCAATGGGGTCATCAGGTTCTGAGGGGATATTTAATTTAGCCAAATGATCACTCAGTTGAAATAGATTAGCCTTAACATAATCTCTGAATACTACTTAATTGGAAGGTAATTTTGGTGTCAGTCTTATAGTGAATGTGACTGATGTATTGTCATATTTGACTAGTTAGGGAGTTAAAAGTGGTACAGAATATAGTTGTTCCATTTTGGTAAAAACAAATCCAGGATTTTGTCATTCCTAGTTCGGCTGTGAATTAAATGGACCAGAGAGTTTGTATTAATGAATTCTAGATATCTCTGGGTATACATATTAGGGAATGCATCATTTTTATAATTTATAGACAGGCAGTTGAAACCCATAGGAGAATGCTGTTTAGCTTGATGCATAGGGACTCCATACTTGTCAGGTAGGGGGTATGGGCCAGCTGGGACAAAGAGGAGGTCCTATAGTTGGCTATGATGTGATACAGGGTTTTATTAATGATATGTTGGATGTGAGGGAGTTCCAGATTATTATCATGTTTCACAAGTCTGGAAGTGGAACATTGTTTAGCAATGTCCCAGAGATTCCTCACTAAAAGAATACAGGGCTTAAGTAAAATGTCCTATGCAGACTGTCTTAAGACTCTATCCCTGTATTCTGTCTCCTACAGGCTTTTGAGGGGAGATCTATGCCTGATATAAGGGCATTGTCAGACCCCACTCTGATGGACCTCTTACACATCTGCAAAACAAAGAGCACCAGAATTACCCATTCTAAAGACTTAAACCTTATCTGTGATATAAATAGGACCTGCTGGAGAGACAGGTATGTATCCCAGAGATTACTCTGGAACAGGCTCCCCATCCATGTGATGTGATTCAGTTCCTCCCCCTCCCAATCCCAATTCAAGTGCAACCTGGGGAATTGGAAAGGGAACAGGGTTTGGCACCTATGTCTCTAATGAACACAGGCAGCCTGTAAATGGCTCATCTCCCAGGCCTTAGCGTGTAAATGTTTCCTCTCCCAAGCCCCTGCTTCACTTATCAAGGGTATCAGAACTTGTCAGAGATTTCGGATGCATGTCTAGGCTTAAAAAGGCCCTTGTGGTCATTAGCCTAGTAAACACCTATGAACCTAGGAACCTATGAAATACCAAGACAACCCCACCTTAAGTGCCCTCCTGTACTTGAGTGGACTCCAATGTGTGTTAAGCATTGAAGCTTTGCAGTCATGGAATGCTGTTTATGGACTTGTACAAAGTCTTAAGAGAATGCATATATTGACACATTCCAGGGTAAGGAGTGTCTGTAGGGAGTTAAGTTTTTTTGTTAAGGCTCTTAGTGTTGAGCAGCAAAACCTTTATGTTACCCAGATCAACATCAGATAACATTAGATAACATTAGATAATGTAAGTCATGAATCAACATTATCTATATAAAGGAGGAGAGAAAAGTAGGAGAGGTCACATGGCAACTTGTTGATGAAGACAGAGAACAAGAGGGGTAGAGAACAGACCCCTGGCAGATTCCATTTGAGGACTTGGGCTATGTCAGAGAAGGTTAAACCTGCTTTTAAATGTTTTTGTTTTTAAATTTGCTTTCTAGAAACTGCTTGAACCAGGGTAGGGAGTGATTGCTAATCCCGATTTCTGTAAGAGATTTATGAGTAGTGCATGATCAACCATATCAAAAGCTTTGCTAAGTGATGCTGCCTTTATTAGTTTATAACATATGGTTATCTGTGAGTGTCCAGAAGGCTATTGTAGAACTGCAGCCAGGCCAGAAGCCATGCTCTTTTTGGGTGAGGCAGTGGTACTGATGGATATTTTAGGTGAATTCAGAGTACATCAGTTTTTAGAGACTATTTCCTAGGGATAGTAAGATGGATATGGGTTGAAAGTCAGAACTGTGAGAAGGGTTTTACTGTTTTTGGAAAGGCTTAATGTGGACTATATAGATGGGTGACATGGTTTTTTTTGAGACACAGGTTGTAGATATGTGCAGGAGGAAGCTAGATGCACTCTACTGTGGAATGTGAACCAGGGAAGGAGGCCATCTGATCATGGTGGAGAGTCAGCTGGAATGTTGTTAAGAAGAATTTCTATCTCTTTAAGTTTTAGATGTTTGAAGCAGAAGGAAGGTTAAAGGATGGGTGGGAGAGGGGGGTTAACAAATATGAGGTGTGATTCTAGTATAAACAACTCAGATATGTGAGTTTCACACTGTAAGTAATCTAGATTGTTTCTATCTACTAGTCAAGAGCTATAAAATACAGTACAGGAAGCAAACAAATGCAATAAAGCATGCCAATGTTAAATTAAATTCATATCAAAGAGGTCTAAAGCCTATTATTAATCCCACCTTCAGATATTAGTTATTGCCTTGTTTTCATATACTTAAATCCATTTTCTACTCCCCTGAAGTGATTTTTAATATCTCTTTTTATTATTGTATTAAACTATGTTAGTGCAACAAGATCAAAGCACAAAACCTATTTAAAAAATAATCAACTTAAGAAGAAGCTGAAATAAGCAATGCCGGTTTCAGATAATTTACACCTGTTTGGTAAAGCTATGTCTGATTAAATATTTTCAAAATATTCATACAGATTTATTTCCAGTTTAAAGTTTACATTTTAAATATTAACTTTAAAACAGCCACATGTCATTTTGTTGAATAAGAGAATGTGAGGTAGTAATTATTTTTAGAGCTAGCAGAAATGTTGATTCATTATTTTTAACCATAGTAGATAAATCACTACACTAGAGCTTTTGATATCTAGCCAAAATATTGATACATAATATTTAACCAGAGTAGATAAGATCACTACTCTAGATTTGAACTTCACTGTAAATTTTTATTCATAAATAGCCAATACAAACTGAATCCATTAAAAATGGAACTATGTATACTCAGAAATGCACCGATTATCAAACAAAAGCTTCAAGAGCAGAGTGACATATTTGTCAAACCAAAATACTTTGCAGGATATCGGCATCCATGGACCCATATACTATATTATTTACACTGAACTTCAGAAAAATGTAGCCAGCTTGGAAGATGTAACATTACCATTATGACATATCATAAAATGGTTGCAAAAATAATTTGAAAAATGAATGAGTTTACAGATTGGATCAGTACAAAATCCCAATCTATATTAACTTTTGCACTCATATTCCTGCAGAAAATAATAACAATAAATTATCTTATCTTTAATATTTAAATACAATTTGTATGTATCAGGGACTGGATGATTTCCCAGTAAAGGTTTAATTGTATTACGGATTCATAATCAAAATCATCATCTGTCTCCTTTTTCAAAATTTTCTACATAGGATGTTGTCATGTTAACTGTCTCAGCCTTTTTTGATTCACTGCCATTCGCCTAACTCTGACAGTTGTGGCTGACTCTTACAGGTCTCCTCTCATGGAATCCATCCATGGTTTAACTGAATGTCTTCATTTACTTATTTTTTTACTGCCTGTCCCCAATCTGCTCCCCCAAATCTTCTGTTTTCTAGCACATATGCCTAAACCATTGTAATCTCTTCTCTTTGACCTTATTTGCAATTGGAACTACATTGGATTCAACTCTGATGTCATATTTTCTTCATCTGTCCTACAGTGTGAATCCTACCACCCGTCAAGAATTTCATCTTCCTCAGCTTTAGCTTCCTCAACTCCTCTGCATTCACTGCCCACATTTCTGTACCATACAGAAATACTGGTTGCACAGCTCTTTTGTACATCTTATGTTTAGCTTGTTTGGCTTTCTTCTATCACACATACTGCCCCTGACATTCTGTGCCAGTTGGCTGCAGTGCCAATGATTCTAGATCTGACCACCTCATTCAGACTTTCTTTCTCCTTAACAACCCTGTCTCACTATTTTCCTATCAGCGTTTTCTGTTTTCCCACATTTGTCACCATGACAACTGTCTTCTTACTGAATTTCATTTTATGTGTCTTCACTTTGGCATTCCAGTCCCATATAATTTATGAAGGTCCTGTTCAATGTCTGCTACATATAACAGCTTTGTTGATCTGTCCCTCTTGACCCATTTACTAATGAAGTTTGTCACCAATATGAATATCAGAAGGCTCATAGCTGAACCCTGATGCTCACTCACTCTCACTGGAACCTCTCTTTGAGTCTAAATAATGTCTGTGCCTGTGTCTGTGGGTCTTTATTGATAGCTTACATGAATTTTACCAATGTTTAAGGACTTTGAGCCATTGCTGGATTGTACAAATGAGTTTTCTTGGGATATTGTCGTATATTTTCTCCAAGTTTAGTAATGCCCACTTGGACACTTTCCTCATTTCCAGCTTCTCCTCATTATCTGTCTTACTGTAAGTATCACATTGGTTGTAACACAACAAACTCTCCTCAACAACATGAACTGTTAACCAAGCCAAGGGAGAAGAAAGTCCAGTAAAATGCTTTATTCCAAACCAACAGCAACAGTACAGTTAAACGCTTTCATCCATTAGGACATTATCAGACCTGAAAGCTCAGCCCAATCAACAATTTAAATAATGGTTAAAAACAGTCACATTACTCAAACAATCAATTAAAAAACTCTTTAAGAAATGTGGTTGCATGTTTAGAAAATAAAATACATCAGTAATAAATCCTACAAATAAATAAATATTTAATTTAAACTGAATTAGCATTCCAAACTTTTCAAATGCAAAATAGATGAAATGGAGCAAGTATCATTTAGCCAAGGCTCCACTAAGGAATTAAGCAGAAATTGCCATTTTAACTCCCTAACTAACAAATGTTCCTCCACAATTCTCCCTCTGTCATCCCTCTTCTTGTTGAATCCTGCATTTGGTCTCGCCCTTTGTCACTGGTAAAACATCCTCAGAATAAAATTAGTTGGTAGAATTATTCTCTCTCTGGGTCTGGATATAATACGAATGCCTTACTCCAGCCCTTCCTCCTTCACCCACCACTTCTTTGGAAGAATGATTACAATCAAACGACCCATCACAAGCTCCCATTGGTTGGAATGGAGGCTCATCACTCGTAACGTCACTAGAACCAATGGGGTCAGGCTACACACGCCCACTTGCGTGTGCTTTAGCATCCCCTTGAAGTTTTTTCTTTTTCCTTTCCATGTTCTTTCTGCAATCATTGTCAGCCTTACAAAACACATCATTATAACTGTTTTTGTATTGAAAAAATAATAGATCACTCGTGATACTAGTATCAAAGCTGTCCAATTCACTTGATAAAGCCTCGATACGCTGGTCATTGAATTTAATTAGCTGATCAACCAGTTCACAGCCAGCTCTATTAAATATGTCAATAAGAGATTTATGACACTCTGAACCTTTGAATCACCGTTAGGGAATCTCCAAAACCGTAAACCTTTAGGGACCCAACGATTTCCCAAACATTCACATAGGTACACATTGTCCAAATGTAATATTGTAAACTGTCCCATTTTATTTTCAAACAGATGCAATTGTTGTTGTAAAGTGCCAAAACCAGCCACTGGGTCCCCATTTGATGCTGCCACAACACTTTTGATATCAAATTTATTAGCTTTCCATGCCTGAAAGTTAAAATCAATGTTAATGTTCATTGTCACAGTCAAAGCATTACCAGATGCAATGCTCAGGGTTAACTGGGTTAGAAGAAGCCCCAAACTGTCAGCATTCTCATCAGAACTGCTAGACCCCGTGGTAGGCAAAATATTCTTGTTCATACCTCCAGTGGACCCGTTCGGTACACTTAATTGTTGACTGAGTTGTAAAAGTAAGTTGGCCAAATTCCCAATAGAGGCATTGAGACCTCCAATAAGAACAGCAAGTTCACTGCCATTTCCGACTCCAGAAGCCATAACACAACAAACTCTCTTCACCAACATGAACTGTTAACCAAGCCAATGGAGAAGAAAGTCCTGTAAAATGTTTTATTCCAAACCAACAGCAACAGCACAGTTAAGTGCTTTCTTCCATTAGGACATCATCAGAACTGAAAGCTCATCCCAATCAACAAATTAAGTAATGGTTAAAAGCAGTCACATGACTCATAAACAATCAATTAAAAAACTCTTTAAGAAAAGTAGTTGTATGTTTAGAAAATAAAATACATCAGTATTAAATCCTAAAAATAAATAAATATTTTATTTTAAGCTGAATTAGCATTTCAAACTTTTCAAATGCAAAATAGATGAAATGGAGCAAGTATCATTTAGCCCAGGTTCCACTAGGGAATTAAGCCTAAATTGCAATTTTAACTCCCTATCAAACAAATGTTCCTCCACAATTCTCACCCATCATCCCTCTTAAGTTGCCCAATAACAAAATACCCAAATTTGTAACAAGGGTTTATTTCAACATCCTTGAACAGTGCATTTGTGTCTTTCTTATTAACAATTTCTCTTTCATGTTTGTAAATCCTATCTCTGACACATCTGATAGTTTTACCTATGTAATAGGCAGAACAGTGTAAGCAACTGACAACATAAAAAGTCCATTTTGTATTACAATTTTATTTCTCCTTAACCAAAACCTTTTCTCTATTTAGAAAAAAATGGCAACCTACCAGTATACAGGGAGATATTTTACAATACTCGCACTTAGACATACCTTGTGAACCAAAGGAACTATATCTACTTCCACTAGTCTGCTTTTTTTTTCTCTAGCAACTGTTTAATTCTAGAATCGTTCCTCTAGACCACTACCAGTTTATCACCCAGTATTCTACCCTGTTGGGAATTAATAGAAATCAATAGCCAATTATGTTTTAATGCCTGGACTATATCTGGACTATCCAAAGAATAAGTACAAATAAAGGAACTATTGCAATTATTGCCATTGACCTTCTGTATTTCCAATCCTCCAGGGGGTATATTAGAGACCAAACCACCAGCCTCAAAATATCTATCTTGTAACCCCTTACTGCTGGAATGTAACAAAGGAAGGCAAAAGCCACTTTTTCTCTTAATAGCTACTTCATCAAATGTGGGTCTTAGAAAATTAATAAGATACTGACGCTTGATGAACATATCCAAAAGGACCCGACATTTCTCATCAAAGTAATTATTTTCAGAAATCATCCTGGTTAGTCTAACCAATTGGCTTTTTACCACTGATTTTTCTGATAATATGGGTGGTAGCTCTCAAAATATAAATAACTATTGTAAAAAGTGCTCTTTTGAAAAATATTAGATACAAAACACTTTTTTTCATAATCCTTGGTAATAATCACATCCAAAAAAGAAATACTCACTTCACTATGAACATGTACAAATCTCAAAAATGACATAGTGGAATGTATGTATTGAAAAAAGCTATTAAGCTTATCCCCACTATCTTTCCAGACAATAAAAATATCGTCCGGAAAGTGGGTATAGAAGGCAAATCCAGAACTGAATGGGGAATCAAAAACAAGATATTTTTCCCAAAAACTCATAAATAAATTTGCAAACTGGGGGCACACGCTGCCTCCATTGCTACACCCTTAATTTGTTTAAACAAGTGTTATTCAAAAAACAAAAAGTTGTTAACCAGGACCATTTCCATAAGGGCACTAATAGTATTAATATGGTCTTGGGACAAAATTCCAATTTCCCCCAAAATATCCTCAAACCATCTGAGCCCCGTGTCATGGAGAATAACCAAATATAAGTCACAGACATCAATAGTAACTAAAATATAGTCATTCTGAAAAGGGATATTCCTTAATTTCATTAAAAAAATCCCATGAGTCTTTGCAAATCTGAGAAATAGACCCCACAAAAACTTTTAACCAATGATCTATGAACTTAGCAAATAATATGTTTTACACCTGTTGCCATCCACAATGCGTGTAAGGGGAGGGTTTTGTATATCCTTATGGATTTTTGGGATCCCGAATATACCTGCTACCATGGGCCACTTGTACAAAAAATCATACGCATCCAGATCAAGCTGTCCCTCAAATAACATGTCCAATAACTGGACATCAATTTTTGCATAGGCATTATTAAGTTTGTTTCTTGAAATGTCATGATAAGTATCAGATAGTAGCAGTTCATTCATTCTATTGTTGCAATCGACTAGGTCCATGATAACAACCTCTCCACTTTTATTGGGATTCATGATATGAAGAGATTTATCATGTGTAAATTCAAATAACAAATGCCTCTCTATATCACTCAAAATAGTATAACCCTTCCTTGGTTGTTTAATGATATTCCTAAAATCATTAGCACAAACGTGTTCATATGACAGTAAAGCACCATGAACAATGGGGTTAAACTTACTAGATATCTTTAAAACATTGCAAGAAGCAACATTAGTATCATTAGTTGAATTTCCACAAAACAAAACAGCTAAATTAAGCTTACAAATGAAAAGTTTCAAGTCAATCTGAGTTTAGTCTATTCTTGCTCTACTAGCAGGAATAAACACAATCCCTTTAGCCAACAAGTCAGCATGTTAAACTGAAAAGTCCTTGTGTGAAAAGTTAAAAATGGTAAAGTCATTATTGGAATTCAGTACCTTTTTTACAATATTATTGGCAGCAATTTTGGCAAAATTGCCAATCAACAGCTCTAACATTTTCATCTCAGGCCATTCTTCTTGTTGAATCCTACCTTCAGTCTCGCCCCTTGTCGCTGGTAAAAAATCCTCAGAATAAAATGAGTTGTTAGAATTATTCACTCTCTGGGTCTGGATACGATCCGAACACCTTACTCCAGCCGTTCCTCCATCACCCACCACTTCTCTGGAAGAATGATTACAATCAAACAACCCATCACAAGCTCCCATTGGTTGGAATGAAGGCTCATCACTCGTAACATCACTAGAACCAATGGGGTCAGGCTACACACGCCCACTTGCGTATGCTTCAGCATCCCTTTGAAGTTTTTTTTCTTTTTCCTTTCCATGTTTTTTCTGCAATCATTGTCAGCCTTACAAAACACATCATTATAACTGTTTTTGTATTGAAAAAATAATAGATCACTCGTTATACTAGTATCAAGGCTGTTTGTTGTGTTATGGCTTCTGGAGTCGGAAATGGTGGTGAACTTGCTGGTCTTATTGGAGGTCTCAATGCCTCTACTGGGAATTTGACCAACTTACTTTTACAGCTCAATCAACAATTAGGTGTGCCGAACGGGTCCACTGGAGGTATGAACACCAATATTTTGCCTATGATGGGGGTCTAACAGTTTTGAAGAGAATGCTGACAGTTTGGGACTTCCTCTAACCCAGTTAACTCCGAGCGTTACATCTGGTAATGCTTTACAGTAACACTGATTTTAACTTTCAAGCATAAAAAGCTAATAAATGTGATATCAAAAGTGTTGTGGGAGCATCAAATGGGGATCTGGGGGCTGATTTTGGCACCTTACAACAACAATTGCATCTGTCTGAAAATAAAATGGGACAGTTTAAAAGATTACAGTTGGACAATGTGTGAATGTTTGGGAAATCATTGGGTCCCTAAATGTTTGCGGTTTTGGAGATTCCTTAATGTTGTTTCAAAGGGTTCAGAGTTTCATAAAACTCTTATTGACATGTTTAATAGACCTGGCTGTGAACTGGTTGATCAGCTAATTAAATTCAATAACCAGCGTATCGAGGCTTTATCAAGTGAATTGGACAGCTTTGATGCTAGTATCACGAGTGATCTATTATTTTTTCAATACAAAAACAGTTATAATGATGTGTTTTGTAAGACTGACAATGATTACAGAAAGAATATGGAAAGGAAAAAGAAAAAAACTTCAAAGGGATGCTGAAGCATACACAAGTGGGCGTGTGTAGCCTGACCCCATTGGTTCTAGAGAGGTTACGAGTGATGAGCCTCCATTCCAACCAATGGGAGCTTGTGATGGGTCGTTTGATTGTACTAATTCTTCCAGAGAAGTGGTTGTTGATGGAGGAATGGCTGCAGTAAGATGTTTGGAGTGTATCCAGGCCCAGATGGTGAATAATTCTAACATTTCATTTTATTCTGAGGATTTTTACCAGCGACAAGGGGCGAGACCGAAGGCAGGATTCAACAAGAAGAACGGTCCGAGGCAGAAATAGTAGAGCTGTTGAGTGGCAGTTTTGCAGAAATTGATGACAATAATATTGTGAAAAAGGTACTGAATTGCAATAATGACTTTACCATTTTTAACTTTTCACACAAGGACTTTTCAGATGAACATGCTGACTTGTTGGTTAAAGGGTTTGGGTTTATTCCTGCTAGTAGAGCAAGAACAGACCAAACTTTGATTGATTTGAAACTTTCCTAAGCTTAATTAGCTGTTTTGTTTTGTGGAAATTCAACTAATGATATTAATGTTGTTTCTAGCAATGTTTTAAAGAGATCTAGTAAGTTCAAACCCCGTGTTCATGGTGCTTTACTGTTATATGAACAACTTTGTGCTAATGATTTTAGGAATATAATTAAACAATCAGGGAAAGGTTATACTTATTTGAGTGATATTGAGAAGAATTTATTGTTTGAATTTATGCATGATAAATCTCTTTGTATTATGAAACCCAATAAAGGTGGAGGGGTTGTTATCATGGACCTAGTTGATTACAACAGTAGAATGAATGAACTGCTTCTGTCTGATACTTATCAAGAAATTTCAAGAAATGAACTTAATATTGCCAATGCAAAAATTGATATCCAGTTATTGGACATGTTATTTCAGGGACAGATTGATCTAGATGAGTATGATTTTTTGTACAACAAGTGGCCTGTGGTAGCAGGTATATTCGGGATCCGAAAAATCCATAAGGATATACATTACCCTCACCTTAGACCTATTGTGGATGGCAACAGGTGTAAAACGTATTACTTTGCTAAGTTCATAGACCATTGGTTAAAAGCTTCGGTGAGGGCTATTTCGCAGATTTGTAAAGACTCATGGGATTTTTTAACGAAATTAGGGAATGTTCCTTTTCAGAATGACTATATTTTAGTTACTATTGATGTCTGTGACTTATATTCGGTTATTCCCCTTGATACGGGGCTCAGATGGTTTGTGGATATTTTGGGGGAAATTGGAATTTTGTCCCAAGACCGTATTAATACTATTAGTGCCCTTATGGAAATGGTCCTGGTTAACAACTTTTTGTTTTTTGATGAACAATTGTTTAAACAAATTAAGGGTATTGCAATGGGGGCAGGGTGTGGCCCCAGTTTTGCAAATTTAGTTATGAGTTTTTGGGAAAAACATTTTGTTTTTTGATTCCCCGTTTATTTCTGGATTTGCCTTCTATACCTGCTTTCTGGATGATATTTTTTATTGTCTGGAAAGATAGTGGGGATAGGCTTAACAGCTTTTTTCAATATATAAATTCCACTATGTCAATTTTGAGATGTGTACATGTTCGTAGTGAAGTGAGTATTTTGTTTTTGGATGTGACTTTTACCAGGGATTATGAAAAAAAAATGTTTTGTATCTAATATTTTTTGAAAGAGCACTTTTTACGATAGTTATTTACATTTTGAGATCTATCACCCATACTATCAGAAAAAATCAGTGGTAAAAGGCCAATTGCTAGATTGGCCAGGATGATTTTTGAGAATGATTACTTTGATGAGGAATTTCGAGTCCTTTTGGATATGTTCATCAAGCGTCAGTATCCTATGGATTTTCTAAGACCCACATTTGATGAAGTGGCTATTAAGAGAAAAAGCGGCTGTTACCTTCCTTTGTTACATTCCAACAGTAAGGGGTTACAAGATAGATGTTTTGAGACTGGTGGTGTGTTCTCTAATGTACCTCCTGAAGGACTGGAAATACAGAAGGTCAATGTAATAATTACAATAGTTCCTTTATATGTACTTATTCCTTGGATACTCCAGATATAGTCCAGGCATTAAGACGCAATTGGTTATTGATTTCTACTAATTCCCAACTGGGTAGAATACTGGCTGATAGACTGGTAGTGGTCTATAGGAAATATTCTAGTATTAAACAGTTGCTAGAGAAAAAAACAGCAGACTAGTGGTAGTAGATGTAGTTCCTTTGGTTCACAAGGTATGTCTAAGTGCGGGTGTTGTAAAATATGTCCCTGTATACTGGTAGGTTGCCATTTTTTTCTAAATGGACAAAAGGTTTTATTTAAGAAGAAATGTAATTGTAATACAAAATGGGCTATTTATGTTGCCAGTTGCTTACACTGTTCTGCCTATTATATAGGTAAAACTATCAGATGGTTCAGAGATAGGATTTACAAACATGAAAGATATGTTATTAATAAGAAAGACACAAATGCACTGTTCAAGCATATTGAAAAAAACCCTGGTCACAAATTTGGGTATTTTGTTATTGAACAACTTAAGAGGGATGACAGGGGGAGAATTGTTGAGGAACATTTGTTAGGGAGTTAAAATGGCAATTTAGGCTTAATTCCCTAGTGGAATCTGGGCTACATCATACTTGCTCCAATTCATCTATTTTGCATTGAAAAGTTTGGAATGCCAATTCAGTTTAAATGAAATATTTATTTATTTCTAGGATTTAATACTGATGTATTTTATTTTCTAAACATACAACTACTTTTCTTAAAGAGTTTTTTAATTGATTAAGTGTTTATGAGTCATGTGACTGTTTTTAACCATTATTTTAGTTGTTGATTGGGCTGAGCTTTCAGTTCTGATGATGGATGAAAGCGCTTAACTGTACTGTTGCTGTTGGTTTGAAATAGAGCATTTTACTGGACTCTCGTCTCCCTTGGTTTTGTTATTACATTGGTTGTGTTGCAATCTGATATGAATCCAAACTGGTCATCTCCCATGTTATTGTCCACTACCTTGAATATTCATTTATCAATCACCCTGTCCAGCACTTTCATGCAGTGTGATAGGAGCTGATACCTCTGTACTGTCCACAGCTGTGAATGTCCCCTTTGTTCTTGTAGAACAACATTAGAATGCTTACTTTCCACTCATCTGAGATAGGCATTTCTTTCCCTAAAGCTATGAGTACCCTCAGGAGCCATTTCTTCTTCTTCTGTCTTGCTGGCATTCCCTATGCTTGGTTTTGGATAACTATCTTCTTTATCCTTCTGTCTTTTCTTTACAAAATGATTTTTTTTGTGCCCTCTGCTGAGGCACTAACAGAAGTAGGGATAAAGTCCCTGATCCTTTGTTCTTTGCTATTGTGACTGATCTCTTAGTGTCCTTGTTAGCCACCAACTACTCCATCTTTGGTACATCTGTGTTTTCTATCTCTTGCTTTTTTCTGCATTCCTTCTTTCTTTTGATAACTTCCTAAACTTCTTTATTCCACCATCAGATTTACTTATATATGCATGTTATTTCAGTGTGTGGCTGGGCTGTGTATCTTTTATCTAGTCTTCCGACATGCTGTTTGAAATGCAGCCATTCTTGTTTGACTTCACTGATTTCCTCTTCTTCCCGAGGTGCTGGAATTCTTGAGTATTTCTTTACACCCTTGTGGCTTCACTCCAGTTAACTTTCAGGTCTTCAACCTAGTCTCTGTTGACCTTAAAGCCTCTCTAACCACTGCCTGTGCTAATTGTGGTCACCTGTGGGTCAGTATGATCAAATAACATAAAGCCACTCTTCACACCATTGAGTGATTAACTCTGATATGGTGTACAGCCTGTAATTCATGATCTCCATCCTGGGGATACTGTGCACCATTCTGAGTCTATGCTGCTGCTGCACATCTTCATTCAATTTTGGGTGCGCTCTGTTGGCATACCTCTTATGTCTGTGGTGGAAACATCTAGTACGTTTTTGTGAGGAACCCCACATAGACATGAGGGGATCATACAAATTCCACACAGTTATTGCCTGTTGGTCAATATCAAATGCTGTACCTTATGCTTGAAATATGAAGGCCTTAGTCATTCAGGCAACCACATTTAACCCTGACCTACTAAGTCATGCAGTTCAATTCTCATTAAAAAATGCAATATTAGAGATTTAGAGAGCTGCCAAAATAATATTTATAATTAGTTTCCTTTTCCACACATTTAAATGAAAAATAATTCTACATTGTAAAATTAAGCATATTTAAATTCCTCATAGGTGGATAAAATGAACTAATTCCTTTGCATTTGATCAGAATATTAGGATTTTCATTAAGTGGTTGACATACTCTGAAGTTATCCTTCAGGTTTGCACTCACTACTAGATTATAAAAAAGCAACAGAGTCTTTATTAATATCATTAATGTCAAGTTATTTAAGGATTTTAGTACTTCTAAGGTAAAGCTTGTACATTTATATTTTCACCATTAGGAAAGTTCACCTATGTTTTAATTCATATGGGATCAAAGACGTTTCTTCAACAGAGTGACTTATAATTTAGTTAAGTTTATTATTTGTTATAATTAACTAAATAATAATGGCATAATTATTATCATACAAATTAACAGTTAAATAGAGCAATTAACATACCAGTTATAAATCCTGCATTACTCACAGAATGCAGTTCTGTAGCTATGATGAAATGAAGATTTTTGCAGTTTTCTGAACCTGCAAAAATTACAGCTGCCTTTCTCTCCATCATGATAACTTCTTCAAAACATTTTCTGAAATGGAAGGAAATGTACCTGTACAAGAGCTTGTTGTCAAATATAAATGGGAAGAGAAAATAGTAGCAACAGCAATCAGACTTAACATGTTGTGCAAGTTTCATCACATTCAAGAAAATCTTCATGCAGTACATCTTAATCTGCCCTGCAGAAACCTGAAGTAGGGGAAGCTTCTGGAAGCAATATTAGTTCCATTATCTTTTAATTCAGAAGAGTGTTTTAAAAAGGATATCACATTGCACTCCAAATGATACATGCAGGCATCTTTCTAGAATCATCTTAGTAATGCCTGTATATGTGTAATATTACCTGCTCAAATGTATATTAATAATTGCAAAACAACACAACATACCAGCTACTGAAATGTTTCATCTTAGGGTTTACATGATGAGCAGCATGGCTGCACTGATACTTGACCTCTTCTGAAAGTAGCCCAAGAGACATTAAATGATGTTTATGTACTATCTATTTATATTGTCACAGTTTTCATAGTTCTCTAAATATTTAAATCACAGACAGACTGCTGAACTTCACATAAAAGAATGCAACTGTAAATATTAGACTGTGCTGAACAAATTGTCATGCACAGTTCTTTTGCAGTATATATAGTTGCAGAGGTATGGTTATTTGTCTATACAGTGAAGATACAACTTCATTTTGTCAAACATTCAGAATGCAGCAATGGGAAGTTGGAACACAAACTCCCAGAACCCCACTGGAGGGAGTGAGTTTTAAATATTTTCATTTCAGACTAGCAATATGTCATGCTTAGGTGTGGATAAAGGTTGGTTTACTCGTGGCTAGCTTTGTCTGAACACTGAGACTTCACTGTTATGACCAAAGCACATCAGCAACAGGTAAATCCTACTTTATCAACACCCTCATGTGATATATTGCTTACAAACATATATAAAATCTTGGGATTTTAAGACCTCCAAATATTCCAGTAAGAATTAGTTTAGCATATGTTGTATATTTGTCATGGGGAAACACATAAACTTTTTTTTATTTTCATGTTCATGACCAAGATATATTTCTCTTGGAATGAACTATAAGGATGTCATCAGTTGATGGAATATGTTACAACAATTAAATATGAAATCTTAGAGATAAAAAGAGACCAAAATAGAATACTTATCAGTCACATTCATTAAATTCCATTTTTTATTTTAAAATTTTAAAGTATATTTTTTGCCAATAAAATAATTATTATTCCGAGCAAAGATGAATGTTTAATATTTAATATGCCAGATATTTTATAGACTACACATCTAAATAATTCTAAACAGCAAGGTTGTTAACTTGTGAAAGAAAACAAAATATGTTTATCCAAATGTAATAGTCTGCTACATAAAAAACATATTTATTACTTCTAAAATTAATGGAATGTTAAGATTTGGAAAAGAAGCATGAACCATAAAACTGTCTACAAATGTCACTGCATATGCAGTTTTGTAATAGATTTCAGAAAAAAATGAATTGTGTTCTATAAAACATAGAACAAGTGCTCAGTACAAACTGAAAATATAATGGGGAAAGGACATCTTTTTGTTATATAGGTTCATAGAGTCATAGGTGTGTACTAGTCTAATGGCCCTGGAGCCTTTACAAGCCTAACCCATAGAAGTGCCCTGGCATCATGCCACCCGACATTAGTTCCCAGTGCCTCTATCAAGTAGAGCCACTGGAGTGATCCCCGGGGTGAACTTTCTATTTCCCATCCACTCATCGAGATTTCTCTTAAAGAGGGCCAGTGAGGTGCTTGACATATATGGGAAATCTATTCAAGAGCATGGGCAGTCTCTGGGTTATGAACCTGTCCCTCCAGCATGTTCTATTGATTGTGGTAATGAGGCTGAGGTCTCTGGAGCATGTGGTGTGGAGTGACTGGGATTTCTTTAGATGTAGCATTTTTAACAGGGCTGAGTCAGACATGGCTTTGTAAGTCAAGTAGAGATCGCCTCTTAGTAGACGATATGAGACAAAGAATAACTTGAGTTTTTTTGAGTCTGTCCATGTACAACATGTGTTTAAGGCCAAGGATCCTCTTGATGAGGTACTTTTGTGACCTTTACAGCTGTTGCATGTATCTAGTGAGGTACATGCCAAATGGGACATTATATTTGATGATCGCCCTAGTAAGGGAAGAGTAAATAAAGACGATGACCTCTTTCTTCTTGAATGCAAAACCCTTGGTAATGAGATGTGGCACACAGAAGGACTTTCTGACCACAGTGGCAATGTGGTGGTCGAAGGAGAGGTTGCTGTCAACCTGTGTTCCCAGATCTCTTATAAGGCCTTCAGTGTTCAGTGAGCTCCCATCGATGTGGTAATTAGTGTTCAGTGAGCTCCCATCCATGTGGTAATTAGTGTTCAGTGAGCTCCCATCCATGTGGTAATTAGTGTTCAGTGAGCTCCCATCCATGTGGTAATTAGTGTTCAGTGAGCTCCCATCGATGTGGTGATTAGTGTTCAGTGAGCTCCCATCAATGTGGTGATTAGTGTTCAGTGAGCTCCCATCGATGTGGTGATTAGTGTTCAGTGAGCTCCCATCGATGTGGTAATTAGTGTTCAGTGAGCTCCCATCGATGTGGTGTATAGTGTTCAGTGAGCTCCCATCGATGTGGTAATTAGTGTTCAGTGAGCTCCCATCGATGTGGTAATTAGTGTTCAGTGAGCTCCCATCGATGTGGTAATTAGTGTTCAGTGAGCTCCCATCGATGTGGTAATTAGTGTTCAGTGAGCTCCCATCGATGTGGTAATTAGTGTTCAGTGAGCTCCCATGGATGTGGTAATTAGTGTTCGGTGAGCTCCCATCGATGTGGTAATTAGTGTTCAGTGAGCTCCCATCGATGTGGTAATTAGTGTTCAGTGAGCTCCCATCGATGTGGTAATTAGTGTTCAGTGAGCTCCCATCGATGTGGTAATTAGTGTTCAGTGAGCTCCCATCAATGTGGTAATTAGTGGGAACTGAGGTTTTTCCCAAAGAGGATGATGATGCATTTTTTGGCATTAAGCTTAAGGCCATGGTTTCGACACTAGTCATTGGTCTCAGTGAGGCCTTTCTGTAGGATGTCTACATCACTTGGAGAGTTAATAATGGCTTCCAGCTTGCAGTTGTCTGCGAACTTGGTCAGCAACAGTCCCTCCATGTTGCCTGGACTTCTGAGAAGTAGATGGAAAACAGGAGAGGATCCAGGACTGATCCCTGTGGGACTCCACTCCTTACTGATCAGCAGTCTGACTTGGAGTCTGCTACTTTCACACTCTGGGTTCTATCTGTGAGCCAATTTGCAATCCACCTAGTGATATAGGGGTTGATGCCTAGTTTGTTGAGTTTATCAATAATTCCTGAGTGGGGAATGGTGTCAAAGGCTTTGGCCAAATTGCGGTAGGCTGTATGAACTGCTTTTCAGTCATCCACAGCTCTGGTGACTTACTCAAAGAAGTCAACCAGGTTGAGCAGGCATGATCTACCTTTCACAAAACCAGATTGCATGGGATCTAGAGTTTGGAGATTCCCTATATCCTTGTTAATTAGGTCCATGATGATGCACTTCATAGCCTTACATATCAGACTTGTCAAGCTAATGGGGTGATAATTCCCAGGGTCTGTAGTCACTTCCCCTTTATGGAGAGGGATGACTGTAGCAGTGTGCCATTTGGTAGGAACAACGCCTGAGGTGAGGCTGTGATTGAATAGGGCTCACAGATATGGTGCCAGTTCACTTTGTAGTTCATGTAAAACACATCCAGGGATATTGTTGGGTCCCTTGGAAGCTGTATTATTGGCCTTGGACAATGCAGCTTTAACCTGTGCTGCAGTAATGCTGGGTGCCTAGCATTCTTTTGGTATTGTGATTGGTCCTTTAGAGGGGAATAGAGGGGTAAAGTTGGCACTGAATCTGTCGGCTTGTTGGCAATATCAGTTGGCTCAGTATAGGAGGTTCCATTGTGCAGTAGCTCAGAGCAAACCTGGGTATTGCAGTGGAGATTTTTGATATAACTATAGAAGGCTTTGTGGTTGTTTTTAGTGTCTGCTGCAATTCTGCCTTCATAGTTGGCTTTTAGAGGTTTTGATGAGGGATTTCAACTTTTTGTTGAGGGTTATAAGGGAGTTTTCCAGTCTTGGGACTTCCACTTTTTCTGCAACAGTTTCTTCCTTCCATTGTAGAGTTTATTAATGGCAGGGGACCAACAGATTGGCTTCCTTTTTTTTTAAGGAGAGCATTCTGGTTCTGTTGGGTATGCCTAGTTCCATGCATTTATGTACATGTTCGTACAGTGCTTTGGTGCATGATTCAGCAGTCATGCATCTATTTTCCATTGACATGGGTGCAGTGAAGTTAGTCACCTCTGTTTTTAGGAGCCCAAAGTCAGCTTTGGAGAAGTTTTTCATGGTGGTTACCTTTGTGGGGGGTGTGGATGAGATGTGGATTTCCAGGGTGATTCGGTTTTTGGTCGGATCTAACCAGGGAGGAATTGACTATTGGTGTAGAGCAATGGTTGCCCATGTTAGTAATAACCAGGTCAAGGATATTGCTTCTTTTAGTGGGGTTAAGGATGAGCTGGTCCAGGACATTGGAACTGATGAACTGATGAATTCCAGGAAGCATTGGGCCAGTGTATTGGTGCATGAGTAATTTTCCCAGTTGATGGAGGGGTAGTTGAAGTCACATAGTATGAGAGTGTTGGGTTGGACACTAATAGCTTCCAGGGTGCTTAGGAACATGGACTGAGAGTCTTGGGACATGATTAGGAACCTATAGCAGGCTATGACCTGAATCTCCATCTTACTCAGTGTTAGTTGTACCCGACGTATCTCAGATGCGTTATGCTGGGCTACTAGTCTGGAGGTGTGTATCTCCTTTATGAATATGGAGACACCACCTACTTTGGAGCTTTGGTCCATGTTCTGGGGGCGAAAGGTGTGGAATGATTTATAGTCTGGTAGCACAGGTGTGCTTTCTGATGCTTTAAACCAGGTCTCCATTACAGCGCAAATGTCGATGTTCTCCATTTTGAGGAGTGGTTCAAGCAAGTGCATCTTGAGATTTAGACTTCTAGCACTGAGCAGCATGACCCTCAGATTGCATTTATTTATAGATATTACAGTGATAATTTGCTCTTTGGAACATCACCTAAAAAGGTACTAGCTTTAGCCAGTATCCAGAAACCCAGGAGTGACAGATGCAGGCCATCTCTGGCAAAGCCTTGAGGTCTGTCAGTCATGTCATCCTAAGCAGACAGATACTGGATCCCCTTAGAATGAGACCAGAAATGTTGCCAAATGTTGAAGTCAATTATTTTCTGCTTGTACTGGGGTATCATTCTGGGTGACAGTAAGATGCTGTTCAGGGCTAGGGTCATACCTGGCTGGGCCACATAATCCAAGAGCTCCTCCATGTCTCTTTTCATGTAGTCTAGGGAGGTGTGTCTCAGGTCATTCACACCCACATGGACAATGACAGAGTCATACTTGTACTTGTTGTGGAGCGACCTGAGTGTGTGTGTTATGTGTCGGATTCTGGCACCTGATAGACAGCTGATTGTTACCTTCTCTTTATTTAGCCTAGTAAGTGGGACATCAGTGTGCCTCACTAATGAGTCACCTATGATTAGTGTGTTGGGCAAGCTGTTTTGCCTTAGGGGCTTAGGTTGAGGGGCATACTGTGTAGGTGAGCTATGTGTTCTGTGGTTTGTGCTGTGTTGTGGTGGTCGAGTGCATTTCTGCCTTGGAGGTCTCTGCTGTTTGGGTAGAATTCTATTTAGAGCCTCCACGAAGGTGGGAATGTGGTTTGTGTTTTCATGTGAGAGTTGTGATGGTGGGTATTCTGGAGTTCTATGTGTTGCATGTGGTGTGGTGCAGATGTTGATCTTCTCCTGACCAGCTACTCGGATCTTGACTTGAGAGTGCATGGCTTCCAATTAGGATATGTAAGTGCATCTCTCACAAGTCTGAGTGTTGGGAGGTAAGAGGAGAGGGTTGTCTGTGGACATGAGGCAGTTGCTACACTGCCTCAAAATTCCCATGTTCACCAGGTTAATAGGAGAAAGCACAGGGAACTGACCTTTAGACATGCCAGGGGGATGGTCATTATTACTAGGTACTGGAGTTGTTTCCTTATATAGTCCTTTTACAGGAAAAAATGTCACTCAAGGTGTCTGAGTCTGTACAGAGCACTGCCAAACACTTGAGGGGTAAGAAACTAATATGTAGACCCTGAAAATTTAAGGATGAAGTATTTAGGCAGATCATCTGAGGTTAGAAAGAAATCAAGCAATACTTGCTGAAAAATAACAAATTAGCTTGTCATGATTGATGAAAAGAGGGGAGTCACATGAATGGCTACTGCCTGGCTACTACTAATGCTGATCTCAGCACAGTGTCACTCTGTTGGGATACAATATTCCTTTCTTCTCTCACCAGAAGCATAATGTTAGCACTAATCACAAGAAGAGAAGCAGGCCATGGCCTGTTTGGTGATCCACAGTCTTGTCCCAGATGATGCAAGGGTCTGCAGGCTTGTAGCCTTTTTCTGGTAGATGCCTAAAATAGCAACCAGACCAATCAGGTATGTTAAGTACAGACACTCACTCTCTAAGTAGAAAGAGTCAGGAAGCAATGCACTCTGCTCCTACTCTCACCAGGATCAGAATATAAGCACAGATTCCAAGCTATCACCTATAAAGCAGTTAAGCTTTCAGGTGATCAGCAGTCTCCAAGAAATAATGTAACTGCACTCCTTCTCTCACCAACAGAAGCACTGATCCAAAGATGACTACTAAGAGGCAGAATGTGGGCTCTCCATTAACTGATCTTCTTGCAATAGATGCTTTAAGGTAAGATGAAAAAATGGTGTATCCTAAACACTGCAGTGCACTAGAGGAGTTAGATATGAAAGTAGGTAACTTAAGTTTTACCTGTCTAAAAAGTTAAGCTTTAGTGGAGAGTCACTATTTTTAAAACAGCAAGATAGATTGAAAGGGGGTGGTCACTTCTGTATTCTGGTACTATGGAATACAGTAGCATGGCCAATCAATTTAAATAGTTGAAGGAGAGTGATTTCACAAAATCATAATGTTGTGCTTACTCACACCAGACAGTAAAAGGAGAGGAAATGAGACATATGGTAAAATTAACATAAGGGGCAGGCAACTAGAAAGACAGTGGTGTTTAAGAACACAACAGTAACCGAGTGGGAGGGCGGGAAAATGCTCTGTATGACTCACAAGAGAAAGAGCTGTGGTCTCTTTTCAAGTTTTAATATGCAATTAAAAGCAGAATACAAGTAAAACAGTGTAAAGAAAAGAAATCACAGTGTACAAAATAGAAAAAGGCAATAAAGTAATACAAAATACAACAAATAAAAAGCAAACTGACCTTTTATCATTTTGTGATTTAGAGTTTTAGACTTAGGAAACATGAATAGACCAAAGTATTTGTGGATTAATGCATACTATCCTAATAAGCCTGACAAAAATAAGTAGAAAATTAAGTTTATGTGATGATCTAACACAATTACGAATTAGTTTGCCAAAAGCTTTAGGTACATCGATATAAAAAGAACACACAAAAGAAGATGACGAAGAAGAGGAAGTTAAACATACATTTAAAATAAAATATTCCATTGCAAGAGTATGATCTTGAGCATGCAATGTTGTCAAAAAGGCAAACTGAAAAGATGAGATTGGATAAGAAAGAATGACCTATATTCTTTTCCTAAGAGCCTGAGCAAAAATTTTAAATAAGTATTCCTCAGGGCTTTAGATCTATATTTTTAATATCACAATGATTGGTATCTAGCTTACATTTCTAAGCAGTTTAAGACTGATTGTGGCAGTGCTTAGAAAACCAGTTTTCTTGAGCATAAACACCAGTAGCAGAATTTTAGAAAAACACTGAACAAAACATTTTGTAGAAAATATGTAAAAAGATGAAGTTAAGAAACTATGTCCAATTTTAATTTCTTTATCAAGTCTTGGATTTCCCTAATTGTAACACCTGCCACTTATCTATATTAATGGATCCTATCAGTCTTATTATTTATTTATTTGTTTGATATTTGTTGACCGGGTTGGTCTGACTGAGCAAGTGGCCATTTTCAGTAGCGATCTGAGGAGAAAAGCTCCAGGTTAATACAATACAATGCAGAAACAGTTTATACAGATATTTCAGAATACAAAATAAGTAATAAACAAAGATTAGTATCAGATTAATACATTGCAATGTAGAGATAAATATTACACAATACTGAGGTGTAATACAGTAAACAAAGTGAGCAGCTTTACAAAATATAGTGGAATTTATCAGCCTAGGAAATATTGGGTATCTAGGTATATTGACGCTGTTGTTGGGAAGGAGCTGTGTGAAATCGTTCCATATTAGGTTTTAGAGGAGTACAATTAGAGATGAGCTGAATGTTATAGCTAGAGAGTAAGAGAAGGAAATAAATAGGAAACTGTAATGTAGTTAGAGGAAGATTCAAAAAGAAGGGAGGAAAACGTTGAGTCTAGACTGACATTTGAGTAGAAGAGATCATAGTGTATGTGAGAGCAAAGAAACTAGAGACAGTAAGGGAAGTAGAGTTAGACAGAGTGAAGGGTAATAGAGAGAATATGTTAGAGAGGGTGGTTCACAAAGAAGGGAGAAAAGCACTGAATCAAGGCTGTAGTTTAAGTAAGCGTGATTATATGGGAGAGCAAAGAAACTAGATAGAGTAAGGGTAGTAGAAAGAGAGAGAGTGAAGGGTAATAGAATAGGTGAGATGTGTAAGTAGGGGAAAGAGGAGGGTATATAGAGGGCTGAGAAATGGATCAGAGAGGGGGTTGAAAAATAGATTAGAACAGGATAAGTCATTCACATTTCAAAGTGGGCTTTGTGTTACCAAAGTAAATAAAACCTTACAATTTCCCAGACTTTAGTTTAAGAATATTCATTAACAAACTGTTTTCATTTATAACTGGTTTACTGGTAGCATTCAGTCTTAACTGCCATTCAAATTCAAATTTCTCTAAATGTGTTTTTACATCCCCTCCCCTTTGAATAATACGATCAATAACAAAAATCATAAACTTCCTAAAATTTCCGCAAACCAAACTATGTGTAAATAGTGCGTTCTCATTCTTTTTAATATCCCTTACATGCTCGGCTAGTCTTTCCTTAACATCCTTGTGACTTTGAAAGGTAGATAGGGAATGATAAGGTCTGCATATTATAGGACACATACATACATACACATGTTTTCTTGAATTTATAAACAAGCTCTCCATTTTATTATATTTTAAAGTATTTTAATCTTTTCATAGAAAGTATTTTTTTAGTGACAAAGTTATTACAAGCTTTAAAAATAGTATTTATTCAAATATCATGTGTTTTTAAATTTGGTTGTGATTATTGTGAGATCACGACTGAATTGTATTTAAATGGGTGATTAGAGGATAATGCTTTACTCTTAGTGTGAACTTTGTATTGTATTGGTGTTTTTATTTTTTATTTTTTGAGTTGTGACTGAGTGTTTGTAAAGAAGTTTTCCTATGGATATGATAGGTTTATGTACTTAGAGGATGAATTGATCTGAGCTACGTAGTATACAATTACGGACATAGGTTGAGATCAGGGAGGAGAGAGCAGGACAGGTGTGGGGTTGGTGTAGTATAGGGTGGGTGAGACAAAGTTAAGGGAGCAAGAGATGCTGGTGAAATTCCAGCCAGTGCAGGTTTTTTAGAGCTTGGCAGTGGTGAGAGTGGTGTGATAGGTTAGTGACAAATTTAGCTGTTTTATTGTTGGCAATTTCAAGTTTAGACAGAAGGCTGGTTTGAAAGTGAGTGAGAATGGGGCTAGCAAAAAGAAGTGAAGGCGGTAAGTAGGCTTGAGCTAGTGTGACTTTGGAATCCTTAGTTAAGAATTTTTGTTCCTGTAAAGAAAGCCAAGTTTTTGGTGAGTCTTCTTAATGCAGTTATGTATGTGGAGATTGAATTTAAGCTGATCATATATTGTTACCCCCAATAGTTTAGTGTGAGGTTCTACTTTAATCAGTGTGTTATTTGGTGAGGCGACTGTGTAAGAGGACTTGTAGCACTGGAGTGGCTTAGGGAGGAAGAGGAGGAGTTTAGTTTTGTTGGGGTTCAAATAAAGTTTATTGAAAGTGTATTGTATCTTAATAAATATGAATTATTTCTGTATCAGCTACAACATAAGGATCATGCTTGAGGATATGCTTGGTAAGAAGTTTAATATATTATTATTATAATGCTAAATTATACTACTGCTTTTATGTGGGATTTAATATGCTGTAGCTAACTCAAAGGTATTAATGGCCATTCAGAAAAATATTCATACAAGTTTAGATTCCAACAAAGACAACTCACCATTTGGATAGGAAAGCACATAATTTTGTAGGCTTTTAATTAATCATTGCCTACCCTTTTCATTGTTTGCTCTTTACTCACCTTTCAAGTATGATTTATTTTATTTTTGAGCTAGTTAAGACAAATGTCATGAAATATATTTGTGATCTAATGCCATATCTTTTACCATCTTGTGGGTAGGGGTTGGGGAATGGCATCCAACACATCCACAGTAACTGTAGATCCTACACATCCACAGTAACTGTAGATCCTACACATCCACAGTAACTGTAGATCCAACATATACACAGTAACTGTAGATCCTACACATCCACAGTAACTGTAGATCCTACACATACACAGTAACTGTAGATCCAACACACCCACAGTAACTGTAGATCCAACACATCCACAGTAACTGTAGATCCAACACATCCACAGTAATTGTAGATCCAGCACACCCACAGTAATTATACATCAAGCACATTCATGGTAACTGTAGATCCAAGACATCCACAGTAACTGTAGACCCAACACATCCATAGTAACTGCAGATCCAGCACATACACATTAATTGTAGATCCAACACATCCACAGTAACTGTAGATCCTACACATCCAATGTAACTATAGATCCAACACATCCTCAGTAACTGCACATCCAACTCAGTACAGTAATGCTAGATCCAGCACATCCACAGTAACTGTAGATCCGACACATCCATAGTGACTGTAGAAACAGCACATCCGCATTAATTGTAGATCCAAACCATCCACAGTAACTGTAGATCCACACATCCACAGGAACTGTAGATCTAACACATCCACAGTAACTGTAGAGCCAACACAGACGCAGTAACAGTAGATCTCACACACACACACACACACACACACACACACACACACACACACACACACACACACACACACACACACACACACACACACACACACACACACACACACACACAGACACACACACACAGACACACACACAGTAACTGTAGATCATACACATCCACAGTAACCGTAGATACAACACATCCACAGTAAGTGTAGATGCAACAGATCCAAAGTAACTGTAGCTCAAACACATCCACAGTAATTGTAGGTCCAGCTCATCCACAGTAACTGTAGATTCACCACAGCACAGTGACAATAGATCTAACACATCCTCAGTAATGGTAGATCCAGCACATGCACAGTAATTGCAGGTCCAGTACATTTGCTGGGATCCAAGGAATCTATAGTCTTTTTAAAGGGCAGAGCAATGATAAGTGAATTCTTTAGGAAAATCTCTTATATGCCTATAGGCACAGTGGGCTTTGGCAAAACCCAACATCAAGGCTGCCAATCATGCAAAAAAATAGCAAAGGAACTGCCAGTGTCCTGGAATTTATGTATGATGGTGCTCAGTAATGCTCAAAGCTCTGAGACAAGGACTGGAGACATAGTTCCAGGAACATGAAAGCTGAAAAAAAAAAATAGCACTGACATAGTGGACATCAAGGTTTTGACACTATTACTTTTCTTATGTACAAAGAATGGTCGATTTCCCAACACTTTAAATAACTCATTGTTTCCTTCTATTATTTTTCAGTTATTTGAAATCATCCTTCGGATACTGCCATTATATAAGAACACCTTTGCTAGTTCAGTGTTTACCAACAAGAGTAAAGGGACCTATAAGTGCAGATGTGTAGTTTACATAGGTACAGTTATTTGAATTCATCCTTCGGATACTGCTATTATATAAGAACAACACCTTTGCTAGTTCGGTGTTTACCAACAAGAGTAAAGGGACCTATAAGTGCAGATGTGTAGTTCACGTAGGTACTGTTATTTGAATTCATCCTTCGGATACTGCTATTATATAAGAACAACACCTTAGCTAGTTTGGTGTTTACCAACAAGAGTAAAGGGACCTGTTAAGTGCGGATGTGTAGAACATGTTGCTGCATTTTCAAAGGAACTTGTTTTATTTTCGATCACATTGACTATGCCATTGCAGCAACAGGTGGATTCATGGGCAATTCCAGGGGTGGTTTATATTAGTGCGTGCTTAGGATGCAAGGCAGTTTAAGTTGTAATAACCATAAGAGCTCTTAGTAAAAGAATAAAAAATAATTTTATTCAATAAAAACCAAGGATAGAAATAATGTCTTATATAAACACATTTGTCTGCATGCTAATTATACAAAGTTTTTATTTTTTGTATTAGTTGAAGTTATAGAAGATTTGAGAGGCAGTGACTTCAAAAATAGATTAAACAAAAAAGAGACAGTGGTGGATTAAACTCAAAGCTGGTGAGCATCCTGGTTTAAATGATACTGTGAACATCAAATGCTTTTTAAATGATAGGAGGTTAAGGAATTGAATAAAGCTATGAAATTATTTATGTACTGAAGTTTTAACTGCTTTGTTTTTTTTAAATTTTGCATTAATTAATGAATTAGGGCAGCCACGGTGGTGCAGTGGTTAGCATTGTCGCCTCACAGCAAGAGGTTCTCCGGTTCAATCTTCAGCTGGGGTGCCTTCTGTGTGGAGTCTGCATGTCCTCCCTGTAGTCGCGTGGGTTTCCTCCAGGTGCTGCAGTTTCCTCCCACATCCCAAAGACATGCAGTAGGTGGATTGGAAACTCTAAATTGGCCTTAAGTGTGAGTGCGTGTGTGCCTTCTGTGGAAGGTTGGACGCCGGGCTGGCAACTCGACACTGTAAAACTCCACTGCCAATCATGGGCGGACAGGTGATCCACTGTGGCGACCCCTAACCGGGAAAAGCCGAAAGAAGAAGAAGAAAATTAATTAATGAATAAATTGCTTAGGTGTTTTGATTGATCGGGATGTATTTAAATTGTGGGGTTTTGCAAAGATGAAATGTTTTTAATGAAATCCTTGTGAAGAAAGTGGAAGAATAAACGTGTGCACGCTAAAAGGTATTCAGCTACTCTCCAGCTTTTTGCTGAAATTTTATGTTTTTTGTATTTCAACAGCACTGCCAGTTGCAGTGTCATTGTAACATGATTTGTAATTAAAGGCCCTTAGATATTAACTGATAAACCTGCTTGCACCATAAAATGGACAAAAGAGCAGGGAAGTAATCTGTTAATGCATATGAGATAAAGGCTACTCTCCCATCACCTGTTCTGCAGAGAATTATGAAGGCATTTATCTAACTTAATAATACGTTTATAACTTCTGTAGCATGCCACAGATCACTATATTTATCAGAAAAGAAATGTTTTTCTTTATCAGTGTCATTAAGTTACACTGTTTGGAATACTTTAATTTTGTTTTAGTGAAACAACATTTTATTACACATTGAAAAAAAAACAATTAATCATAGAGCCATCCCATTGTTCCTGATATTTTTAAATAGTATTGGTATCCATAATGAACCTGACATTTCTTTGCCTTTAAGAACTTGTGATAATTATTCAAGTATATTTGACAGTATTATGATTAATATATGTAACAACATTTACAATATTAGAAGTCGTACTAGTTCATAAGAGCAAACCAGCTTGCTGTTCCACAAAACTATACTCCATAACAAAAAATATATCCTATATGGGACCTGCAAACATACCAGGCTGCCTACAAAGCAGCACTAAACACGTGGTGGTCGATCTGCTCCAGCAACCACTTAACATGAGCCTTTCCACTGGCTTTGTCCCTTGAGGCTTGGTAGATGGCAGTTGTGAGGATTGACTTCACATAATTGAATTTTCACTTATCTGAAACTGAAAAGGATGAGACAACTTTGCTGAAAACTTATTTTCATGAACACTCAGATCACCGCAATTTTACTCCAGGAAAGGAACCACTTGGCCACCACTACAAAATAAACAAACCAAGGCAAATCAAACCCACCCAAGTGGGGGGTTTCGCCCACCACATCACCCCTAAATAAATAAACTAACTCTGCGATCACACTACAGTGGAGAAAAGGGCAAAGTTCACCATGATGGTCAAGTGTTTCCTTTCTCGGAGTAAAATTCCAGTAATCTGACCATTCATGAAAGTAAGTATTCGATGAAGTTGTCTCATCCTTTTAATTTTTGGCTAAGTTAAAATTCAGTCATGTAATGGGGAATCATTGTGATGACACTTCACAAGGACAGCCCCTCCATGGACCCAAGGAAATGCAGAATTATCAGCCTGACAAGCCTCATCTGCAAGGCCATTGAACAAGTCATAACAGACCTGATAATCTTTGATATAAAAAAATCTTATAAGACTCGATCCTGAGCAGTTTATTTTCGTTAAGGGTAGAATGAATCTGACAAGTTATTTTGGAAGTTTAATGCAAGCCATGAACAGTAGTCACTCTGTCCTTCCCTATAGAAAAATAAATGACTTTTTGAATGGAGACAAAATCCAAGCACTGTAAATAATTCAATAAAAATTCTTAATTCAGGTGACATTAGTTTCAGAAAATCTTTGAAAAACAAAATACAGTCATCCTCAAACAAATTAAGTGACCACCTTATTCTCACTTGTTCATCCAAGCAAAGACACACTGGGAACAGAGGACACTCTGTCAGCCCCCTGTCTGCATCCTCACCCACTCAGACAAACAATTCTCTATAAATACTGTTCTCAAGAGTACTTTATGGTATAAAGTTGGCACATCATTAATAAATGTCTACGCCCTATTAAAAAACTTCTGGTCCAGACGGGCACTCTCTATAACACTGAAGAGACAATCCCATTTCATTTATTCAAATGCCTTCCTTATATCAAGGAGTGCTTAGAAACAGTGCCATATCTCTTCATGTCCTTTGTTTCCTTTCTATATAGTTAAAAAATTCTACCAGTGTAACACATTTACTGAATGACATATAACTGTGCAAAGTCAGCCTACCCTATACCCATCAACCGTTCTATAACCTTCTCAAATATCATTCAGCTCTGCCTGAACACATGTGCAACTTCATTCATAAGTGATATGACCTGAAAATTTGCCATGTCCTCAGGATCTTTTCGAGTAGCAGCCACTGATGCCTTAAATAATGACTCTATATGGTCTCTATATCCAAGGCCCTGCTGAAACAGAGACTGTCAGACTCCATCAAGTTCCAAAACTAATCACCATGTAAAATCAACATGGAAGCATTTTAGCCCCTATTTGCATGATGAATGGCTACAACTTTTTTCTAAAATACTGACTTCCTTGTCCAACTCATTCTGGAATTATGCTGATACATCAAAGGAACTTTGAGAAAGGGCTGAAGCCACCAAATAAATTAATAAATTAACAAATCACTGAAAGCCACTTTTAACCTCAAAATGTTTTTTTTCAGGGAGCAAGTACCCTCTATGTATGTGGGAAACTCTCCACATACATATACCAAGTTTACAGTCATACAACATAGGAGCAATGGACAAACTTCATTTATCACTGAACATTTTTTTAATTAATATAATTTACAGCATTGTCTCACTGAAAGGACCCTCAGACAAGTCTCCAGTAAATCCGATCCTCATTCAGCAGCTCCAGTCTTTTCTAGTATCACCTTCCATGCTCACAACTCGATGTATTGCCTTTAATTCCAAACAAGTCCTAAAATTGTTCACTGATCTCCTTCATCTGAAACACCTCTGCACCATTTATAGTCTTAACCACTTCAATGAGCCAAACTCTTTCTCGTTCATCTTCCACACTGACATTATTTAACGTGACCCCCTCCAGGCCCTTTAGATGACTCCTCATCTCCTTATTTCTACTTCTACCATTAAGTGTCTCCAGCTTACTTACCTCCTCCTTCAATAATATAATGTCTCTCTAATGCGCATCCTCATTTAAACCAACTGTCTCACTGACATTCCCTCAACTCCCTCTTAATTTCCTTCACCTCACGTACCTCTCAACCTCTTAACACAAGAAATCTGAGCAAACTCAAAAATAATGGGAGGAGAAAGGTCCAAAACTAGGGACAGATTTTAAATATTGCTCTTATAAACTTCGAAAGTTGATAGAATAAAAGGTTTTGTGCTTGTATACATTTTCTCAAGGATATGTAGTCTGAAACTGAAAATTCTGTCATTATTTAGTGACTTCAATCATCAATGATTTGCCAGAAAACTACATATTTTAGAGGTGAACAGACCAAAAATATAAGGCAAAGTTCTCAGCATTCTTTGCTCTGCTTCAGTTTACTTCTCATATCATACATTATTTTATGTTTCCAAGTATTCCTAATTTCATCCCAGTTCAAATCATTCTTTTCTTTCCCCATGCGAGTCCTTCCAGACTATTTCCAGTACTATTCTCTGTATACTCCACTTCACCATTCCATCTCCATCTCTAAGGCTTCCATCTCCATATACTGTGTCTACAGAAGGATCCCAGTCCAAACAAACACGTACATCTTCTTAACATCCCTGTTCTCAATTCTCTCTCTCTCTGTAAGCATCCCATTAGGTTTTTGTCCATCCTAAAACAATACGATCTACTAAACTGCCTCATTTCATCCTTAGAAATTTTTAACATTTCCATAATGTTTACAGTTACCATTCCTCACCTTTCATACTTTCACATGACTCAAAGAATACTTGCCTTTTATCATCACTTTCTATTTTCCATGTGGAGCTCTGTCTTGTCAAACATAATTAACTCAGGGTTGAAAGCAACATTATCATCCCCTCCTACCACCAATAAAATGCCCTGATGCATCTGAAAAGCTACCTAAATGTCTGTCACCTGTCACTATTAGGAGCATATAAACTACCTAGCACTAGCATTATCCCAAACACTTTACATTTTGCCACACATCGCCAAAATTTATCAAATTTATTTGACTGAAATTTCGTTCCCAGATATATCCACATTTCCCACAAATTACAACTCTGCACTTTTTCTTTCCTTTTGCAATTCACACAGACCACCTTTAAGCTCTTGCACCTTGGTTAGCTGCCTTTTTCAGATTTGCTTCCTGCAATTCAACTAGTCTCTCCCCATCTTTTTTATTTATCTTCAATACCATTTGCTATTTAATATGATGTTTCAAGTCCCCTTCTCCATATTTCAAGTAATAAAGCAGATTTCATTCATTTCTCCCTTCAGTCCACTACCCTGACCCCCAAGATAGATGTAACAAGGGCTTGGTGATCCAAATAAGCATCAGTACAACCCACAAACCCAGACAAGTGGCCATTCCTGATGCCTACATTTATGTAGTGCTGATAACAGCCTAACCCAGCACCTACCTCCATAAAACACTATCCCCTGCTCTACAAACATTGTACTAATTGCCATATGTAACTGTTACCTATCATATTACACTGGCTATTTATTTATTTGATTATTTTTTCTTTTTAAACTGTAGTACAGCTGTGGACCATTTACAGGTTTGTGCAAAGGAGCATAAAAAATCAGATGGGATGGTAGAAAGTAAAACAAGAGTAAAATATAGAATGCATTACCTATATAATACAAAACATATTAGATGTATAAAGTCAATATATAGAATGCATTACATATATAACGCAAAACATATTAGATGTATAAAGTCAATATATAGAATGTAACCAGATAATTATATAAAATGTCATACATTGTTATAGGTTAGGTTCATAGATAAGTAGTAGGCTAGTTGACCTTGGAGGCCATTTTAAGCCTAGTGAACTTCCCTTTTAATGCTTGAAATAACCTATCCCATTTGGTTAGAGATTGGCCTTACTCATCCCATGGTCAATAATTATATATTACCCTAATGACAATAACTGGGATCATACCATAGATAATTCAAGGGACCTATGCATGGAATAAAGTATTTAGGAGCTCTCTCTGTCCATTAGTAGTACAAGAGGCAATCCTGGGGTAAATATTTTGTTTCTAATCCATAGATCCAAGATGCTTTTGAATATGGACAGGAATGAGTTTTGTTTTATGTGGATGGGGAGTCTGTTTCAGGGCAGTGGTATCCTCTGTTTGGTATACTTATCTTTCCAAACCTTTCTGTTGATGTTTCAGAAGAGGTTTAGATCTCTAGACCAAATATTTCTTATGGCATTTGACTTGCTGCTATCAGTTATGAGTCAGAGGATGCCTTGTGTACCAGACACAGTTAATCTTTTAGCATTCTGTAGGATACCAAGTAACAGGGCTTTGAGTTAGTCCAAGCAGGACATGTTGTTTAGGTCTTGTATCCTTTTATTAAGATATGACTGTAGGCATTCCAGTTGTTGCATGTGTCTAGACAAAGCTATGCCAAAAGGGGCAATGAGGTCTGAGTAAAAGAGAACATTGTCATCCCTATAGTTAGACACAATCCCGTTGTTTATAGGCTGTGCAATATAGAAATACTTTCTTATGACAAAGGACACACACATGTCGGTAAAAAATTAGGTTACTGTACACTTAAGTTCCGAAATCCTTAACAAATGGGTCAACTCTTTCAGGTGTACTGTCAATGTGGCAGTTCCCTGAGGTAGATGACTTCCCAATGGATGCAATAATGTTTTTTTTTTGGATTTAGTTTCAGTCTGTGATTTTTATTACAAATTAGATAAGGATAATGCCATAAGAGAAGCTAAGCATGGGAGGAGGTATACAAATGCAGAGGAAGTCATGGAAGATGAATAATTATTTACAGAATGAAATAAGTAAGGCAGCATGAGGAGTAGGCCGACAAATGGAATCAAAGTCACAGAGGAAGAAGAATTGTATCAAGCATGAATGTAGCAACATCACAGGCAAGTAGGAGTGAGAAAGGTGTTAAAAATTTGAAGACTTGGTTTTACAAAGTGCAATATTTTCCTGTGCTTTGAAGTGGATTAATCATCATTGCTGCACCAAACTGCTGTGCTTTAGTTACTTTTCAGACTAGAACAAACAGCCACTTTTGACCAGCTGTGTGAGTTATCTAGCTTGTGGTCATTAAACCCAATGAATGCCATAGCCCTTGCTTATATGAACTGGATTCACTCAGCATTAAGCCCAATATCATCTTCCTTGGTGACTTCAACTATTGAGTTATAGACTAGGAAATGCATACTACCACTAGTGTGCAAGCCCAGGGATTCCTGGACTTTATTAACCTTGACCTTGTCCTCACAAATAAGGAGGGTTTATGCTCCATCCTTTATGTACCATCTTCATTCATCATGTAGAACCACAAAGCAGTCTCCTTCAAAATAAAACAAAAGCCTGAGATCTTTACTGTATAGACATTTTTCTAAGGCAAACTTCCTCCTTCTAAGTGATGCCTGACAATTTTAAATATCCCTTAAATCCAGAAATCACTACTGCTTATGTGAAATATATACTGCTAACTTATATCAACATGTAAACAACTGCATATAAGCCTAGTAGAAACAAGCACAGGGCAAACCCTAAATCAGTCCTCCCTGTGGGACAACAATATCAATAAGCTTTATAAGAAAAGGAAGAAAACTGTGGCTAAAAGTAATAAGTGCAACACCCAGCATGCCAAAAATCCCATCATTAAATTAAATAAGCAATTCAGGAGACTAAAACCACCAAGGCCAAATCTGAGGCAAAAATATCCACCCAGACCAAGAACAACCACAAAGCCTTCTTCAGCAGCTATGTCCGCAATTTTAAATGTGCTATGCAGCAGTGCACTGAGCTGATTGTGAATGACACCACCTATGCTGAATTTGATGATATAGCAAACCTGCTGACTGATAAATTCAGCTCCATCTTCACCCCCCATCCCTGAACATCTCACAGGAAATATCACACAACACCAAGTCCTGGAAGAGCTCCAAAAAGCCAAAAATGGGCCTGACAATATCCATGAATGTATCCTATACAACATGAAGCATGAATTATTCCCTAACAGCATTGTTCAACCTCTGCTTCCAAACAGGCTTTGTGTCAAATGAATGGAGGACATTAACAGTCATACCCTGCACAAAGGAGCACCATCCACTGACCCAAGCGACTAGTGACAAATAGGTCTGACCAGCTTCATATGTAAAGCCATGGAAATACTTATCATGGACTTAATACATAAGGACATAGGAAACCTCTAAACACTAGAACCATCACAGTTTGATTTCATCAAAGACAGGTCATGCTTACTTAACCTAATGGAGTTTTTCAAAAAATTAACCAAAGTAATAGATGAAGGAATACACCTGGCCAAAGCTTTTAACACAATACCCTACTCAGGCATTGTAAAAAAGCTTTCTATATTAGGAATAAACTCCTATATCACCCACTAGATTACTAACTAGCTCACACACACAGGAAGTCAAGATAGGGAAGCTATCTCCACAAAAAGACCAGCCACTAGTGGAATTTATTGGGACCACTCCTGTTAGGCATCTACTTTTCAGAAGTCCAGGAAAATATCAAGGGTCTTTAGCTGACCAAATTTGCAGACAAGTGTAAGCTGGGAACAGTCACTGAATTACCAAAAGACTTGGTTATCCTTCAGAGGGCTTGTCCCAAACTGCAGCCAGAGTCAGGAACTAAAGTTAAATAAAAAAAAAAGTGAATTATTATATCATTTGAGAGACAGACTGCTATAGAAAACTAAAATATTGATAATACACCCCAAGTATAAATCCAGTAGTTAGAGTTTTGGGAACATATGTAGACAATGACCTAGCATAGCCCCAGAAACATCCATTCACAGATGGGAAGTACAGGAATAAAAATCAATGCTGAGGGTAGTTTGAGCACCTAATTGGATAACATGGATAGGCTTAAAATGATCCTTCATGGAAATGAACCTAGAATTCACCCATGAATCTATGATCCTATAAGATAAATAAATAGCATTCAGTTAGTGGTTACTTCTGAGTAAAAGAAGTCTACATCTGAGACATGCAGAGAATGTGGGAATGGGAATATGTCGAGTAATTGACCAGTTGTAAAGCAATGGTAGGTTGTGTTTTTGATGAGGACACATTTCAATTCTTTCTTGAAAGTTGTAAAAGATGAGTTTTCTTTGACAACAATGGGAAGGGATTTCCAAACGTCAAGACTTAGTATGGGATTACTGTGGTCAGTACAGGGTAGTTTTGGGCTTTGGGAAGGCAGGTCATACGTCAGGACCCAGTATGAGACTACTGTGGTCAGTATAAGGTAGTTTTGGGTTTCGGAAGGCAGGTTATATGTCAGGACCCAGTATGGGACTACTGTGGTCAGTACAGGGCAGTTTTGGGTTTCGGAAGGCAGGTTATATGTCAGGACCCAGTATAGGACTACTGTGGTCAGTACAGGGTAGTTTTGGGTTTTGGAAGGCAGGTTATATGTCAGGACCCAGTATGGGAAGACTGTGGTCAGTACAGGGTAGTTTTGGGTTTCCGAAGGCAGGTTATATGTCAGGACCCAGTATGGGACTACTGTGGTCAGTACAGGGTAGATTTGGGTTTTGGAAGGCAGGTTATACATCAGGACCCAGTATGGGACTACTGTGGTCAGTACAGGATAGTTTTCAGTTTCAGAAGACAAGGTATACGTCATGACCTAGTATGGGACTACTGTGGTCAGAACAGGGTAGTTTTGGGTTTCAGAAGGCAGGTTATGCATCAAGACCCAGTTTGGGACTACTGTGGTCAGTACAGGGTAGTTTTGGGTTTCAGAAGGCAGGTTATATAACAGGACCCAGTATGGGACTATTGTGGTCAGTACAGGGTAGTTTTGGGTTTTGGAAGGCAGGTTATACATCAGGACCCAGTATGGGACTATTTTGGTCCGTACAGGGAAGTTTTGGGTTTCGGAAGGCAGGTTATACATCAGGACCCAGTATGGGACTATTGTGGTCAGTACAGGGTAGTTTTGTGTTTCGGAAGGCAGGTTATACATCAGGACCCACTATGGGACTACTGTAGTCAGTACAGGGTAGTTCTCGGCTCAGAAGGCAGGTTATATGTCAGGACCCTGTATGGGACTACTGTGGTCAGTACAGGGTAGTTTTGGGTTTTGGAAGGCAGGTTATATGTCAGGAATCAGTATGAGACTACTGTGGTCAGTACAGGGTAGTTTTGGGTTTTGGAAGGCAGGTTATACGTTAGGACCCAGTATGGGACTACTGTGGTCAGTACAGTGTAGTTTTGGGTTTCGGAAGGCAGGTTATACATCAGGACCCAGTATGGGACTATTGTGGTCAGTACAGGGTAGTTTTGGGTTTCAGAAGGCAGGTTATACATCAGGACCCACTATGGGACTACTGTAGTCAGTACAGGGTAGTTTTCAGCTCAGAAGGCAGGTTATACGTCAGGACCCAGTATGGGACTACTGTGGTCATACAGGGTAGTTTTGGGTTTTGGAAGGCTGGTTTTACATCAGGACCCAGTATGGGACTCCTTTGATCAGTACAGGGTAGTTTTGGGTTTCAAAAGGCAGGTTATACATCAGGACCCAGTATGGGACTATTGTGGTCAGTACAGGGTAGTTTTGGGGTTTGGAACGCAGGTTATACATCAGGACCCACTATGGGACTACTGTGGTCAGTACAGGGTAGTTTTCTGCTCAGAAGGCAGGTTATACGTCAGGACCCAGTATGGGACTACTGTGGTCAGTACAGGGTAGTTTTGGGTTTTGGAAGGCAGGTTATACATCAGGATCCAGTATGGGACTACTGTGGTCAGTACAGGGTAGTTTTGGGTTTCGGAAGGCAGGTTATACGTTAGGACTAGGAATGGAACTACTGTGGTTAGTACAGGGTAGATTTGGGTTTCGGACGGCAGGTTATACGTCAGGACCCAATATGGGACTACTGTGGTCAGTACAGGATAGTTTTAGGTTTCAAAAAGCAGGTTATATGTCAGGACCCAGTATTGGACTACTGTGGTCAGTACAGGATAGTTTTGGGTTTTGGAAGGCAGGTTATATGCCAGGATCCAGTATGGGACTACTGTGGTCAGTACAGAGTGGTTTTGGGTTTCAGAAGGCAGGTTATATGTCAGGACCCAGTATGGACAACTGTGGTCAGTACAAGATAGTTTTGGGTTTTGGAAGGCAGGTTATACGTCAGGACCAAGTATGGGACTACTGTGGTCAGCACAGGGTAGTTTTGGGTTTTGGAAGGCAGGTTATATGTCTGGACCCAGTATGGGACTACTGTGGTCAGTACAGGGTAGTTTTGGGTTTCTGAAGCAGGTAATATGTCAGGACCCAGTATGGGACTACTGTGGTCAGTCCAGGGTAGTTTTGGGTTTCAGAAGGCAGGTTATATGTCAGGACCCAGTGTGGGACTACTGTGGTCAGTACAGGATAGGTATGGGTTTCGGAAGGCAGGTTATATCGAGAAGAAGGGAAATAAGGTTGTAGTCAGAGGTTCATGGATATAAGTGTCAGGCAAATAATAGGAAATACTGAAGACTAACTAGTTTGAACAGTAGACATCTTAGTAATTTGTGAGCAATGGTAAGCCAGTGAGCTTTAGCCAAGACTTGGTGATAGTGTTGTGCCCTTGGAGATAAGGTAATGAATCTGAAGATGTTGTTTTCTGAAGTTTGTAGGGAGGAGAATGTTTTCTTGGAAGAAGAAGCAACCAAGGGAAGTCCATATTCAAGCTGTGAGAAGAGCTGATTGTTTTTACCATTTCTGGGGAGAGAAAGTAGGAAATCTTCATGACCCAAGAGTGTTGTGAGTTGATGTTTGCTTTGTTTTAGTTGAACATGATGTTAAAAGTTAAGGTGTTTATCTAGGCATAGTCCTAGGTATGAGAATTGGGGTTTGGGTTCTATTGGGGACATGGTTGCTAAGAGTTATGTGCCAGTTGATGGGGACTTTGTTCAATTTGTGTTTGGTCCTGAATCACATATATATTTTTTTAATGTTCAGAAGTAGTTTCCATTGAGCTAACCACTTGAAGAACTGGGTCATACCTTTTCTAGAAGCTGTTTTTGATAGCAGTTTAAGAAGAGTAATATATATAGATCACCATATCGTCAGCACATAGGATGAGTCATAGATAAGATAAGGGAGGTCAGAAGGGAGTGCAGGGATGAATAATGAGCAGATAAGTGGTCAATGTACTGATCCTTGGCACACCACATGGGGAACCTGTGTCAGAGAAGGAGCTGCCAGTTTTGACTTGGAATTGTCTGAAAGGAAGCTCTTAAACTGGAGCTTAGTCATGATTCCAGCTTTAGAACAAGAGTTAACTAGGAGAGGGAGATCTACTAGATCAAAGGCTTCTGTGAGGCGAATAATGATTGGCATGGAATGGCTTTCTACATTGAAGTTAGGAAGAATGTCATCAGTGAGTATATACAGAGCTGTGTGAGTATTACTACCAGACCAGATGTGTCATCAGTGAGTATATACGGAGCTGTGTGAGTATTACTACCAGACCAGATGTGTCATCAGTGAGTATATACGGAGCTGTGTGAGTATTACTACCAGACCAGATGTGTCATCAGTGAGTATATACGGAGCTGTGTGAGTATTACTACCAGACCAGATGTGTCATCAGTGAGTATATACGGAGCTGTGTGAGTATTACTACCAGACCAGATGTGTCATCAGTGAGTATAAACAGAGCTGTGTGAGTATTACTACTAGACCAGATGTGTCATCCGTAAGTATATACCGAGTTGTGTGAGTATTAATACCAGACCATATGTGTCATCCTTGAGTATATACAGAGCTGTGTGAGTATTACTACCAGTCCATATGTGTCATCCGTGATTATATACAGAGCTGTGTGAGTATTAATACCAGACCAGATGTGTCATCAGTGAGTATATACGGAGCTGTGTGAGTATTACTACTAGACCAGATGTGTCATCAGTGAGTATATACGGAGCTGTGTGTGTATTACTACCAGACCAGATGTGGCATCAGTGAGTATAAACGGAGCTGTGTGAGCATTAATACCAAACCAGATGTGTCATCAGTGAGTATATACGGAGCTGTGTGAGTATTACTACCAGACCAGATGTGTCATCAGTGAGTATATACGGAGCTGTGTGAGTATTAATACCAGACCATATGTGTCATCAATGAGTATATACGGAGCTGTGTGAGTATTACTACCAGTCCATATGTGTCATCCGTGATTATATACAGAGCTGTGTGAGTATTAATACCAGACCAGATGTGTCATCAGTGAGTATATACGGAGCTGTGTGAGTATTACTACCAGACCAGATGTGTCATCAGTGAGTATATACGGAGCTGTGTGTGTATTACTACCAGACCAGATGTGTCATCAGTGAGTATATACGGAGCTGTGTGAGCATTAATACCAGACCAGATGTGTCATCAGTGAGTATATACGGAGCTGTGTGAGTATTACTACCAGACCAGATGTGTCATCAGTGAGTATATACGGAGCTGTGTGAGTATTAATACCAGACCATATGTGTCATCAGTGAGTATATACGGAGCTGTGTGAGTATTACTACCAGACCAGATGTGTCATCAGTGAGTATATACAGAGCTATGTGAGTATTACTACCAGACCAGATATGTCATATGTGAGTATATACGGAGCTCTGTGAGTATTACTACCAGACCAGATGCTATGTTTTTGGGAGAGCAGATTTTGTATGTTTGTAGAAAATTGCAGAACTAGGAGAAAATTAGTTTAATAAATAAATAATTTCTTTGGTGTAGGTCAGTTTGAGATATGATGGAATTCCCCCCCCCCCCTGTGGTAAAAGGTTTGTTGAATTTTCGAAGAGGTTTGAAGTATGCTGCTTTCCAGATGGATGACATATTACTGTAGCAGACGCAGTTGTTGAATATGATTTTGAGTGGGTGTACGAGGAAATCTTTCCATAGTTTGATAAACTATGCATAGATGCCATAAGACAATGTACAAGCTGCAGAGGGAATGTTAAGTAGTTTTTGATATTTTTGCTTGAGATATGTTTGAAGTAAGTAACGTGAGTTGGTATTAATAATGTGGGACCTAAATACTCACATAAAGATATATAGAACAAGATATGAGGACTGCCTGGGTGCACATGGGTGGGACAAGAGGAACAAAGAAGGAAAGGACATTCTGGATTTCTGCCTGGCAAATGACTTGATGGTCACCAGCACATGGTACAACAAGAGAGACAGTCATCAGATCACATACAAGAGTGGCTAAAAATGTAACTCAGGTAAACTTCCTCCTATTAAGGAAAGAGCATATATCATTAGTGTCCAGAATCATCTGCAAGTAGTGGTCAGAGATGGATCTAACTTAATCAGACACTAGGCTGAAGACCTGTTAGCAAACTGGAGTAAAATCACTAAGAGTCCAAGGAAATACTCAGGGGTCTAGTACCTCAGGAAGAACAGGAAATAGGTGGAATATAAGAAGTGTGCAATAATCTCAAAAACAGCATGTGTGATATATGACTGAGCCAAGTATGGAAATACGATACATAAGAGAAGCTGGGGATAGAATGTAGAGTTATCGAAAGAAAGGAGTGCAGGAAGAACTGAGAGTTTGACAAAATAGACCAGGCTAATAAGGGATATTGGCTATCTAACAAAGAGGCTAAAAGAGCAGTTGCAATTGCAAAGAACAAGACATCAGAGGCACGCTACCAGCTTCTGGAAACTGACTCAGCAGATGACATAAAGAAACTGTATCAGGTTGCAAGGCAAAAAAACAAAAGATAAAGATGATAGTCAGATACCCTTCATAACAGATTCCAGCGATAGTGTGCTCTCCAGCTCACAAGACATTGAAGGCAGATGAGGAGCAACTTTTGAATGAAGAAACCCTAACTAAGCTGTACTGATCCAGATATATCCTATGACAAAAGAGGAAAAACAGTCCACAGTAGAGGAAATAAGAATAACACTAAGAAAAGAGAAGTTGGGGAAGCACAAGGGTAATTTGAAGTCCATAAATATGAATGGATTAGATAGGTGAGAAATGACTGCTGAAGGTACTCAAGAATAAAGGGGGGGTTGCAACTGTGGTTGTAAAGAGGTATTAAACTCCTTTCACACTTATTGAAAGTGCTAGACAGGGTATAAATGAATACATAGAGTAGTAGAACGTTACATGGGAGATAAGCAGCTCAAATTCAGATCATGATGCAGCACAACTAGCGTGATGTTTGCAATGACACTGATAGTTATGAGGAAGCTGGACATTAGGAAAGAATCCAACTGGGCATTCCTAGACTTGGAAAAAGCACACAGCAAGGTCAAAAGAAAGCTGATTTGGACAATCTTGTGTGTTTCGAAGTTACAGAAACATTGGTAGAATTGATGCAGGCTATGTACAAGGATCCAATGACATGAGTACAAACACACAGACGGGTTCCCAGTTGGAGTGGGTGTGTATAAGCATTCAGCTCTTAGATCTCTGCTGTTCATACTAATGATGGACTACATTATCAAACAGGTTAGAGGGTACAGATCAACAAAGCTGCTGCTGGAAGCAGACAGTGTGGCATTATAAGCAGACTCTGATCAGGAGCTTCAGCAAATGAAGGAGGAATGGAATGTAGAATTGAAGGCATACTGGATGAAACAGAGTACAGGTAAGACAGCTAATGGCTGAAATCAAAAGACACTAAAACTGGGAGACAGGGGAAAATAGTGGAGCAGGTTAACAGTTTCAAGTACCTGGGGTTGGTCATGGAGAAGAAAAGCCTGAGTGAGGAGGTCAGAAGGGTTGCAGCCAGCTAGCACAGTATTAAGGGCAGTGTGTGACAGAAGAATGCCAAAGAAGCTTGAAAGTAAAAGTCAGTGGTTCAACCAGTACTATTATATGGTGCAGAAATCCTGGTCGATGAAGACAGATAGGCAATTAAGGAAGTTTGAAATGAGAACGAGGAAGTACCTGACATTGCGACAGCAGAGCAGAAACCAAAGTAGATCCAGTTGTAGAGAAGGTCAAAGAGAATAGATTATAGTGAACTGCTCAGATGTGCAGGAAAGCAGAAGATGATTTAGTAAATAAGATTTTGGAGAGACAGGAAGAAATGAGAGAGGGCGTCTAGCACAGAGATGAATGGCTTGCATGAGAGGAGACCTTTGACAGTCAGGTATGACTGTCAAAGAAAGTAGGAGAGTGGCAATGAATTGAGAGAGTGATGATAGTTGACACAGTGCTCCAGCCCATGTAGACAATGGGAACAAGGGGGTGGATGGTGATGATGAGCTTTGAAGTAGAATAGAGGAATGTAGAAAGGAGGTTCTGGAATTGGGGGATAGTAAAAGAAGAGGGAATAGCCATGTCAGAGATTTGTGAATACTTTGAGAAAGTCTTTATTTGAGAGGGGGCCAGAGGAAGAAGGATGGTATTGTGCTCATTTCCCCAGGAAGGATGAGGATTCTCTTTGTAATTTAATTTATGGTTTTAAAGAAATGTTTAGGTATGCGGATTTTTGGGAGGAGACTAATTTTAGGGTCATATGCCTTCTTGTGGCTTGATTGGTGAGGTTTCTTAGTTGAGTAAATCTATGTCTATATTTGGGAGAGGGCTCTCTTTTCTAGGTGTGCCAGGCTTTGTGTCTTAGTTTGAATAGTCAGACAAGCTCATTTGTGATCCATTGACTGTGTGCAGATTTGTTAAGTCTTTCAGTGGATGGGAAATGTTCGTTTTCTAATCAAAGCTGATATTTAGTAAAAGTGGAAACAGCTAGGCATGGGTGAGGGATTGAGGTGATAAGGACCATTTTGTATTGGAAAGTTTGTGGTAGAGTTTCTGAATGTTTTTGTTCTTTTGTGTGTACAAAATGTGATGGGGGATGGGGAGTGATAGTAAAGAAAAATTTGCAGTGATCATTAATGGAATAAGTGGGCATTTGAATTGGAGAGAGTAGGATGGGGAAGTACGTCAGTTAGAGAGATCAGTTACATGTTTAGGGGTTCAGCCTGGTGAGTTCTTGAACTAGTTGAGTAAGCTGGAAGCTGGTAAATCTGTTCTTTGTTTTTGAATTTAGGGGAACAAGGATGCTAATGCTGACATATCCTATAATTAGAATATTACTATTTGGTTTCTAGTGGAATAGTACACCCTCTAGCATTAATAGGAGTTTAAGTGGTGTTGGGGGGGTTGTACAAAAGAACTAGAGTTATAAAGAATGTTGGCTAGGTGGCCACAGTCATTAAGCAGTAGGGGTCATGATCTCTGTGGGACATATATTGTTCTAGCATTGTGACTTTGACATTGATTTTGTTAAGGAGGAGTGTTCCTCCTCTAGTTCTCTTCTCCCAGAATGAGTATTAAAGACAAAATTGTAATCTGAGAAATAGTGGCTAATGATGAGATTGTTATTTTTGCTCCATGATTCAGAGTTGCCAATGAAGTAAGGAATGTGGGTCACAAGATATGTTTGCAATTGTTTCAAGTAGTTTCTGAGGATTCCAGGATTCATAAGGTTTCATTTAATGATAGACTGGAAGATTTGATTGCTGTTTTTGGGAGTGGTATGATGAGTTGCAGGAGAAACCGCTTTACAGATATGCAGAAGTAGGATGTAAAATAATTTAGTAAACCACACAGAGAAATAAAAAAGGGGTACTATTTACTTTGTTTTTCCAAGTTATGTTGTCAATCATTTGTGATGTAGAAACTGGTGAACTAATAAGAAGTGATATTGAAAGGGGCCTGAGAGTTGTAATACAGGAGTGTGGGAGAGAAGATGTGAGGCTTTATTATTTAGGGGTGTTATTATTTCAGGCATTTGTTGAGCAGCAGAGTGAGAGGCTTAGAGATGGGTATAGTTTTTAGTTGCACAAGTTAGATACTCACAACAAAAACCAAGTCAGATATTAATTTTGAATTATTTACAACAAAAACCAAGTCAGATATTAATTTTGAATTATTTATTCAAAAAATAATAAAGTGTCACAGGTTAGGTACTTTCACCCACCCTTTTATAAACTGCAAATGGACTTCATCAGAACTAATTAAAATAATGATATCTTAGCATTTAAATAATGTTCACAATAATACCAGTTTATAATATAAGAAACAATGGTTGAACAAAGTATAACTTGTAAAAAAGAATAACGGACATTTTCAAATTACAATATATATATATATATATATATATATATATATATATATATATATACACACACAACAAAATATGTCATTTGATTTTAGAATTTTTAAAAATCTTCCATTAATAAGATTGCCCAAAGAATAACTTTCCACAAATCCTGTCATAATTTGGCTGCCCACAATTTTAAATTGAATTAGTGGAAGTGTGTTCATTTAAACCTGGAGGGGGCAGTGGCATTCAACTTAAGTTGCCACAACTCCTTTTACTCTTACTAACCCCGGGATAAGGGACTGTTCCCGTTCAGCATGGCAGCACGCCATGCATATTCATGAAGGCGTGCTGTCGTGCTGTAGTACAGACATGGTTCTGTGTACGAGTGCAGGGGGTGTGTCTGAGAGAAGTGGTCTCATAAAATATATGCCCCCTGCACACCAGAACTGCCGTACGGCAATTTAAAAAGAGCGAGAGATCGCTCATCACACCTCTCAACCCGTTAGAGTAAGAAATCTGGAGAAAGTGGGACAACTTTTAAATATTTCTAGTACAAACTTAGAAAGTTGATAGAATAACAGGTTTTGCATTAGCATGAATCATCTGAAGGGTATGAAGTCTAAAATGCACATACCCCAACTCGTTAGAGTAAGAAATATGTACAAAGCCAGAAATTAAATTAAAAAATTAAAGCTTTTAATTTATTTATTTTTTTATTAGTCCAGAATAAAGTTTAAGTGTAGCTGCGCTGGTTTGCCTGCCATGCAGCTATGCAAAGCAGCTTTTAAACTTCAAAAAAAGTTAAGTAGAAATACTTGCTTCTGGAAATCAGACAGTCCAAAACTAAGCCTTGAAAACTTTAGGTGTTGTTCAAGAAGTGCAATACAATCCAGTAAAAGTGTAAAACACAGGTTTAATCCAAGAAATGCAATACAATCCAGTAAGCATATAAACGCTTTTGTTTTAAACCCTTTAAAATTTCATCAGATACAAGTTGTAACAGTTCTAGAGCCATTTGAGTAAACTTCCCTAGTCATGTGATCCTTTTAAAATTCATAAAGCAACATTCCCCTATTATACACATCCCCCAAAAATATGTATATTGTCATTAAATTCATGCCCTAATATGCATACTATTTTAATTGTTGTGCTACTAGAATTAGTTCATGTGATTGTCATGCACAGTATTCTTTATAAATAAACAATTAATAATAAAAAATAAGAAATAAAAATAACAGCAAAGTGTTATTTTCATGATCATTTATCTCTCCCATGCCTTTAGTTTCAGGGTGGGAGCAATGCTGACATGGTTGTTTAGTCCTGGTTGCCTGTATGCCTCTAGTTGTAGTTGCCATTTTAATTCAAGTTGCTCCAGTATTACTGTCCAAGGACCCCCCCCCCCCACACTTTTCTTTCTCCACTCTTTCTAAAATACTAAATTTAAAAGAGTGGTCAGAGTGTTCACTTAGATGCCTAAACAGTGTCTTGGTGGTTCTTTCTTTTTTAATTTTGTATAAATGCAACTAGAGGCATATAGGCAACCAGGACTAAACGACCGTGTCAGTATTGCTCCCATCCTGAAACTAAAATCATGGGAGAGATAATTATCATGAAAATAACACTTTGCTGTTATTTTTATTTTTATTTCATATTTTTTTATTATAAATGGTTTATTTATAAAGAATACTGTGCATGACAACCACATGAACTAATTTTAATAGTGCAACAATTAAAATAGTATGTAAATTAGGGCATGAATTTAATGACAATATACATATTTTTGGGGGGATGTGTATAATAGGGGAACGTGGCTTTAAAAATTTTAAAAGTATCACATGACTAGGGAAGTTTACTTAAATGGCTTTAGAACTGTTATAACTTGTATTTGATGAAGTTTTAAAGGGTTTAAAATGAAAGTGCTTATACACTTACTGGATTGTATTGCATTTCTTGGATTAAACTTGTGTTTTACACTTACTGGATTGTATTGCATTTCTTGGATTAAACTTGTGTTTTACACTTTTACTGGATTGTATTGCGCTTCTTGGATTAAACTTGTGTTTTACACTTACTGGATTGTATTGCATTTCTTGGATTAAACTTGTGTTTTACACTTTTACTGGATTGTATTGCACTTCTTGAGCAACACCTGAAGTTTTTAAAGCTTGGTTTTGGACTCTCTGATTTCCAGCAGAAAATATTTCTTAGTTTGTGGTTTTAAAACATCTTTTTTGTGTTTTGGTTTGGTATGGCAGCTGGAAACGATGGTTTATCCCAGCCATTATTCTCTGACTCAGGGGAAAGCAATTTGAGGTCGGAAATCACTGTGTTACAGCAAACAATTGGAAATTTAACATTATTAGTGCAGCAGCTATCACAGCGTTTGGACAATACACCCCTATACACGCCCGCTCCTAGTTCCAGTAATCCTGCTGGGGCTAGACAGGATGGAAATGCTTCTGTGATTCAGCAAACTACCAATGAACTGGCCAATACAACAACTTTAAGTAACAACTTAGGTTGTTTTGGTAGTAATACAACAGTGGGGCATAGCATTAATGGAGTAACAGCATGGAATAACTTTCCTAACATTAATGAATGGATCCACAAAGGGGTTGGATTCACTAATGAGAGCAATGTTATAGAAACAACAGATGTTCCACAGAGACTGGAATTATTGAATCAAAAACTGTTAAAGCTAAAAAAGTTGTAGTTGGAGAATTTTTACTTATGGGAGAATATTAACGCAGAGTGCCAAAGGGCTTTAGGCAGTGGAGGTATCCCTCTGGGACAGACATCAAATTCATCCTTACACAAAGATCTTGTGGCTCTCTTTGACAAGCAAGGGTGTGAATTTATGGAACTCATAGTTCACCATTACAATAAGTTCATCGACACATTAACTACAGAGGTCACAAGGTTAAATGACACTATTGTCAATGACAAATCATACCAGGGTTATAAAACCGAGCATGGACGAGTATTTTGCAGTATAGAACAAAGTATTGCAAAACTAAGGGACACAAGATGAAAACATATGAACTAGATAGAAGAGAGGATGAAATGGGAAAGGCCTAACCCCACCACCGACTTCACAATCAGAAGGGTTTTGATGAACAGTCCAGCAACCAGGCAATGGGAACAGGAGGGGATAACTATACCAGTATGGAACAAGAAAATAACATCAGGGATGAACTCTGGCATAACAACAACTTTTCATCCAACAACCCTAACTACCAGCAGGATTTTCCATTACCTGGGAGGTCAGAATGACTACAGAATCAACAAAAAGTATATTACAACAGGAAGAACTATGCGAAGGGCCCATTTCAGGGCAAAGGGAACATCTATTATCAAAGCAATGCACTACCATACCAGAGGAGGAATACCTGAACAGACATGGGGATGAGAACTTTATAGCTTAAAGAACAGAAACTGAGACAGGAAAGGAAGTGGAATTGGACTGGAGGGAGGGCACAGTCATTGTATACAACAAGAAGAAGGACTTTAAGTTATACAACTACACTGAAAACTTTATATGGACAGATGTAGCTGATTATTTTGCAAAAGGTATGAATTTTGTACCCAAAAGTGAAGTGAACTTAACTAATGTACTAATTGATTTAAAATTATATATACACAGAATTAATTTTCAACTGTTATTTAAGCAGGATAATAGTAATAGCATTTATGATACATTAAGAACAAGTACCTTATACAACCCACCAGTACACCCCGCTCTAAATATATTTGAAAAAATGTGTGAAAATGATTTAAGGGCTCATTATGAAAGCAACAAAAAAAGAAGGAAAAACAACAGTAATGATATAGGGGAAGAAAATGAATTACAGGTCACGAAACCCGACAAGAGTGGGGGTATTGTAATTATGAGGCAGGAAACATATAAGAACAACATAAATGGAATGCTACAAGCAAAAACATATGAAAGAAGTAGTAGATTAGAGTTAAATAGTGCATATTTGAGACTAACTAATCAAATCGATGACATGTTCATAGAGAGAAGAATAGACATGGATGAATTTAAATATCTAAGTGTTACATCACCCAGAATCCCTACAATTTTTGGAGTCCCTAAAATCCACAAGTCAGTTAACCATCCAGCTATGAGACCACTAATCGATGGTAGGGGCTCCATCACTGTTCCATGCGCTCAGTATATTGATACTAAGTGTAAACATTTTCTAGCACAAGAACATCTGTGCAGGGACTCTTGGGATTTCCTGTCCAAAATGAACACTATTAGATTTGAAAAGGAAGATATTATGACTACTATAGATGTAAGGTATTTATATATCATCATTCCACACAATATAGCCCTAGAATGGACTAGGGATTACTTGGAAAACAAAAACCTGGACCAGACTATAGTAAATCACGTCATAGAACTCTTAGAAATAGTTCTCACCAATAACTACATATACTTCAAAGAAGAAATTTACAAACAAAAAGAAGGAGTGGCCATGGGCTCCCCAGTGGGGTCCTTTTTGGCAAATGTTGGAGTGAGAAAAGAGGTTTGTGTACCACAGTGTCCACACAGACAATACTAAATTCCACCTGCGCTATGTGGATGACGTCTTCCTTATATGGGGAAATAATGAGGCTACAATAAAATACTTTGTACAGTACATTAATGAAAGCACAGAGTTCCTTAGGTTTACATGCCAATACAACAAAAATTAGATGGCATTTTTGGATGTTATGCTTAGGAAGAATTATGGTTTGGGGGAATATGTAGCTAGTATATATAGGAAACTAACATATTCCACCATGCTACTTCACTTCACCAGCTGCCACCCCTTTAAACAGGAAAGGGCAGTGGCAAAGGGCCAACTGGTCAGAGCGGCCAGCATGACCACTCTAGATGAAGACTACTATAAAGAAGTGGACACCCTAGTAGGGATGTTAATTAGAAGAGGTTACCCATCAGCATTATTAAATGAGTTAACATTAGAAGTTACATCTAAAAGAAAAAATGGATGTTGCCAACTTATTTTGACAAGGAAGTTACAAAATAAGGCAACCACCAGTACTACTGGAAATTATGGTAATCGTAAAAAATACAATAATGCCTTTATTACCACCTTTAAAGAAGCTAGGGGTCATATAAAATGGATTTTGAACAAAAACTGGAAGGTACTTCAAGAACACCCAAACATAATTAATGACATAGTGGTAATGCCTACTATTGTTTATAGAAGAGGCAGTAACATAAAAAATATGGTTGAAGCAAAAAGGAAAGTGGCAAATACTTTAACTAATAGGATGTCAAAATGTGGGAGATGCAGTTACTGCAAATACATACTTTAGGGTACTCAAATTAACCTAAAGGGAAGAAAATTAAACATAAAGGGTAAATACAACTGTGACACTACAGGTATAGTTTACATCGCAAAATGTCAGGGATGTGACAGGTTTTATGTGGGAAAATGGAGCTAAAGTCATATTTACCATATATATGAAATTAAAAAGAAAGAACCACCAATGCACTGTTTAGGCATCTAAGTGAACACTCTGACCACTCTTTTAAATTTAGTATATTACAAAGAGTGGAGACAGAAAAGCAGGGGGGGGGTCCTTGGACAGTAATACTGGAGTAACTTGAATTAAAATGGCAACTGCAACTAGAGGCATACAGGCAACCAGGATTAAACAACCATGTCATATTGCTCCCACTCTGAAACTAAAAGCATGGGAGAGATAATTATCATGAAAATAACACTTTGCTGTTATTTTTATTTTTATTTCTTATTTTTTATTATTAATGGTCTATTTATAAAGAATACTGTGCATGACAATCACATGAACTATGTCTAGTGGCACAATTAAAATAGTATGTATATTAGGGCATGAATTTAATGACAATATACATATTTTTGGGGGGATGTGTATAATAGGGGAATGTTGCTTTAAAAATTTTAAAAGGATCACATGACTAGGGAAGTTTACTTAAATGGCTTTAGAACTGTTACAACTTGTATCTGATTTAGTTTTAAAGGGTTTAAAATGAAAGTGCTTATATGCTTACTGGATTGTATTGCATTTTTTGGATTAAACCTGTGTTTTACACTTTTACTGGATTGTATTGCATTTCTTGAGCAACACCTGAAGTTTTCACAGCTTGGTTTTGGACTATCTGACTTCCAGCAGCAAATATTTCTTAGTTTGTGGTTTTGGAACATCTTTTTAGAAGTTAAGTAGAACTATACACAGGAAAAAAAAGTGAAATTCTAATAGTGTAGTGGTTAGGCCATTCGCCTGGCATGCAGTTAGGCACAGTTCAAGCCATATAGCAGGCCATACGTTTTCATATGTGAAACATATCCAAAATGTATTTTTAATAAATAGGTAGTGAATATATTATATATATGTTAACCTGGGTAATGTAGCAGCTCCGCATGTGAGGTGTCACTGAAATTAAAAGTTTAAACAATATTTAGCATATCCAAGCGGATTTGTGCACTGGTAAGCAGGGCTTAGCATCTAGCCTATTAAGCAATGGTTAGCCTTGCTAAGCATGTATGCCCGGTGCTTTGCTTAGCTCAGCAGTTTCAAAACTGTCCAATCATGGTACAGGGTGGGGAAGTAGACAAAGAGGGATCTCTTGGAGCAGTGGGTCCAAGAAGCAAGATAGACACTTACTGTCCCAGCCATGTGAAGTATGCATACTGAGAAGTGTTTCACCAAAGTCCAGCCTGTGATGTGATGGATAGGTATGCATAAATGTTTCTCTACCTTCATTACCGCTCCAGCTGACCGGGCCACAAACCAAGAAGCTCATGCTAGCAGGTTGCAAAGGCTGCATTGCGAGGCTGGTGAGTAACAATCTAGCTTGTAGTAGTCATACCAAATAAATATAAAGGAGTAGAATCTCACCTGGCAGTATTAAAAGTGTGTATGGTTTGTACTGAATAGACTAGACAATGTGACAGTAATAGTCTCATATAGGTTATATTTAAATAAAACTGTAACTGCCAGTCAAAAACATTCTAAATCCTGGACTGCTTGTGTTTACTCTGGTGTTGTATGGCTTGAAATGATGCAGGCACCAAGATCTGATATCAGAATAGTAATGTTGTGTTAACCACTGTTTTCCACACTGTGCTATGCCAAAAATATGTCTAGGAATGTCTGCATAAGAGTGTTGTAATTACAAGGTCAGATTGTACAACCAAGAGAATTAGAAAGAAAACATTGAAGTAACAAACAGTAGTTTCTCAATAGCTCACTCTGATGAAACACAAATTGTTCCAATCCCGGGAGTGGTAGTAAGCTGTATGCATAATTCCAACTAGAATTTTGTGAATATGTGTAGAAACAGTCAGGTAGTGTTAACATAAATTCACTCCACAGGTCTTCTAGGTGAGTAGCTATGAGATGGATGTAATTGTACACTGTATAGAAACATACCACTGCCTAACCCAAGGCCAAAGGTTGTTGTAAAGTGAGGTAATTCCTGTAATAATTAGAGCAATGATCATTTAAGTTATGAGTACTGCAAGCATATACACGTTGTTAATTGACATCTCTCTCTACCCTCCACCATATATGCATCAATATTCTAAACACACAAATCAATGGGTATGTTTTATACCAAATCTACTGTTGGGACGTGTCCTATTGTTCAACAAGTATTGAAATGTGTTTATAATTAATGTTCCCAGTTGAAATACTATCATTGGTGGCTCATTGCTATCAATATAATCTGCATGCCATTTTAATGGCCACTGTGGTTCCATATATGCATGTGTTCTGTTTGCTATGCAACTGTTACAAATCTGTTCTTTTGGGTTAATGGGAATACCTATGCATGCTGTTATAACTAATCCTGGAATGTATGACTAACCTTTCTCTATTGTAAAACTGCAACACCATAGCACGTCTGGGAAGGCTAATCCCAACGGATCTGCCTGTCCCGTCTCAACTGGCCGTGGCACCGGGCCCCATTATGTCTGGGACCCACCCTGGGACCTCCTCATCTGCTGGTCCTGCACCCCGTTCAGGTGGAACTGCCTCAGGGGATGGGGCTCATCTCCACCCTGGGTGCGGGCAGGATACTGTCACCCTAAGCCAGGTCCGGGGTCTGTAGCATAGCGAGCTGTGCAGAGAATTGAGAGATCTGCTACACCAGCTTGAGGGCTGCGAGGTGCATTTAGAGAGACAGCCTGCCCCTCCTGTTCAGACCCCAGCACAGCCACCTCTGGCACCGTGAAGGTGCAGTGGTGACTGCCCATGGGTGGGGACCTCAGTCCCACTGTATCCATTTGGGGGCTTGTGGGCTTCTGATTACCAAACACCCCTCCCTGTCCAAGGTGTTTACCCCCCCATGTGTCATATATCATCCCTGTATGCTGTCTTGTCTGACTTTCTACCCAACTTACCTCCAGAAATATACCTATTCTCCTTCCGCAACATCCCACTCTCACCTTTAAAAAAAAAAAGGCAATCTGTTCCCCAAAAAAAAATGTCACCCCATACATAGCTGTCCATATCACACACATGTCCACTGGACTCATATAATCTTCTCTAATTGGCTTCACAGCACATTATTGTTGTCCTCACCCCTCTCAGGGGTTTGAGTGTCGAAATGTACCTCCAAATTCAGTATATATGCACAGCTGTTGCTGTAGAAGAAATGGACAGCTATGGACCTTCCCTATACCCATCCTGCACATCCCTAGCTATCTGTCATATTGCTTTACCCTTTTCGTGCCCCCTTTTTCACCACAGCGGTCACCATGGTGGCATATCTGCAGGGTATGTAAGATTCCTGCAGTATACCTCACAACCTGTCAGTGCAAGATGTGTGGACAGAGATAAACAAACTGGTGATACAAATGGCCTACAGTAGGGACATGTATGAAACATTACCCTTATACAGTGGATACAACAGTGTATACACCACTATTACAATGGCAACTATTCCTAAAATATATAACGGCAAACCACAATAACACATTCCACACCTTTTACAACCTGTAATGTGATTCTAACATGATCAATGAATGTGTAATATAGAATCCCATGTTAGGACAACAAATATAGGGTATGCAAACCTTACAAAACACTGGAAGCATATGTGTGCACACACTCCAAATGACATATTGTGGAGACAGCTTGTCATGTACTAACAGCATTCACTCTTCTTGAGTACACCAGTGCCATCGAGTACAGGGCCTCAATGTCACACCAAGCAATGGTCTGCTGTCCAAGATGTATGTCATTGACATTTGCCGAGTTGCTTACAACAGAGGCAGCCATGGCTTGCACACATCTTACAAAGCATGAAATGGATCCCATATCTGAAAGGTAGCAGTCAGGAGTGGGAAAATAACCTTAACTCACCTTTGCCTATGTGATGGCAAACAGTGCAGACAGTGATCTAAAGGTGTATTAAATATGGAACAACAGTGATGTAGAAAATAAACAGATGCCCATCCAAAACAGATGACAAAAATGTTGCAAACAGGTCATGGAGGCTGCCCAGAGACATGCAGCAACACAGAGAGTTGCAGAAATGTCTAAAAAATACTGCCTGTGTAGTACCTGTGTCAACAATTGGCAGGATTCTGAATAAATGTGACCTATGGGTTAGGGTAAACAGACGGAAGATTTGTCCCACATGAAACATCATCCAGGGATCTGTACAGGTATCAAAAGCATAACATCAAGTCTCCCAAAGGCATGTGCTGCAATGTGTAATGGTGTCATGAGACCAAGGCTCAAACTTACAGACAGTATTCATAAAGATACATGTGGTGCACAAGCAACACCTTACTCCACCTCAGGGCCACCATCCTCACCGTTTAGCTTACTGGTGCCAATGTACACCTTTAGGGTTGCTGTTCATTAGCTGGAACTAGGCTGGTAGATACGGTGGGTGGAATTTGGAACACTGCAAAATAACACTCGTGTAGACCATAGTTGTCAGGCATCTGCAGTAAGGCTGAGGATGGGGAGGAGTGTCAGCTTCAAACACAACAGTGAACTGAAGCATACATACAAAGTTAGCTAAGAATGGCTGTATCTGAACACAGTCAAGGTTATGAATTGTGCCAGACATAACCAAGACTCTACAGCAATGGTGAAGCCAATGTGTGACCTCCAAGGGTTGTGCACATGACCTGACCTTGCAATCTGGCAGAGTTGGAGGACCTTTGTAGGGCAGACAGACTAAATAATGCTAAGTAAAGATGGGCCATGCTAGTATACCCCTTCCAGGGATATTGACTGCTGTAGGTCACTTAACAGGTGCTTCAACAAACCATTGTTTTAAGAGTGTTCACACTTATGCAACCCAAATATTGTATGCATCTCATTCAGCATTTCCATGACTAACACATTTGTTTAACACTCCATTGGATTGTACAGGTCATATGTCACATATCAGGTGTGTGGTATGTTATCAGATGCAGTATTGCGGCCCCATTGCATATCATAGAAGAGGCTGGCATGTCAACAGGGTTGTGTACACTTCTCATATCCACATGAAGCTTTGAAAGTTGTTTATGTAACTGGATTTTATTGCACATACATGCACTGCTGATGATGAAATCTGCAAATCAAAGGGCAGGCATTAATTATTGACATCAGACCTCATATCATCCCAGTTATGTGTTAGATAAACACATAGGGGCTGTGAATAACAGAGTAAACATAACTGCCAGACATCTACATGTTCAGCAATGGTCTGTACACTTGTGAGGTATGGTGCACAGTACATACCTGTGTGCTGTACAGGTGCACAGCAATAATGTGAACATGGGTGCAGTGTGTTCCAGGGGAAGGGGCATCACCTACTAACACAACTCATGCATCACAGAGATGTATATTGTTGGTAACAAGGATTACAAATGTCTGCAGTGCATGCTATTGAGTGCCATATGTCATGCATGTCAATTGTTGGGTAATGAGACGTCTGTGTAATATCTTTGTGCCACATCACCTGTAAGTGTGTGTGTGTGTGTGTGTGTGTGTGTGTGTGTGTTAGAAGTAAACCATAATGTACAGGTCTTAATTTAAATGTCTTGTATGCCCCTCACAGGTGGTGAGGTGGGTCAGGGTCCCTCCTGCAGGCAAACTGATGTTAGTGCCCATACAGACTCTGACAATGATGATCGGCATAATGAGGCACAGGCAGGGTTGTCAAAGACTGCATCTGTGCTATTGGTTGGCATCCCACTTTTATCCACCCCATCCCCACACACAGTTACAAAGCCCACACATACCTCATCACCAGTGCCCATAGATGAGGAAACAGTTGCGTGTGGGGGAATGGGACAGGAAAATGTGGTGACTATGGCAAGTGTGTCTGTACACAGCAGCCATAGCTGGATGACTGGCAAATTCCCACACAGGCAGGTGGACAGGGGTGCTCTTAGGAAAGCTGCTGGCCATCATGCCCCTGGCAGAAGTGCCACAGCAGGTATTACCAGACGCATGTTTTGGCCCATCATGGAGGCACAAGCATGTATGGAATGTTACACCAGCGATGGTCTGAGGCTCCAGAGGGCTACTCTTCCTGCTGTGCGTGACTACATCCGTGATAATGCAATGCCTACCGTTATTTTGCAGGGGTCATGGATAGAAGGTTGGGTGAGATGGTGGGAATCCTAAACCCTGTGGTGTATATGGCAGAGCATGTGGTGGGAGTAGGGCATCTGCCACGTGGACATAGGTCAGCAACACCAGCAGGTAGAGGTCTACATGGACGTGCAACATCTCACTCCTGCTCCCATAGTGGCAGCACCAGCACTACAGGGGGGTATTGTCCACACCACAAGGCAACAGGCCACATGCACATGGTCCTGGCCAGTCCCAACAGGGGTGCAGATCCAGCAGACAAATGTCATTGTCAGGGAAGAGTACCATAATTTGGTGTCTGCCTGATGGTGCCCATGCAACCCCTGGCAGATGCAGTTCCCTTGTCCGTGGCTGGACATAGTGAACTGTACACCCTGCCATGTATAATACACAGCTGTCCAACATATACCTGTATAGGGCAGCCACATGGCAGACCTGTGTGAATCCATACACACACACATTGCCATCACACCTAAGGCACCTCCATACCTACACACACCATGTCTGCACAGGCCATTTAATGAACAATCCCCAACCCACACACATGATGTCAACCAAATGTCTCAGCCTAGGCCTCTGGCATACCCACACCACACCCTGTGCATATAATGATACTTGTTCCACATCTCGATCATCCATACCATTGATGCAGGGACATGCTAATATGGTTCTAATGCACAGGGTGTATGTACGACAATTTAGCAATGTAATGCTGTTTAAAGTATTGTCAGCAGCAATGTTTCATGCTTACACGTCTGGGTGTGTAGCTGTCCAGCCATGATACATTATTGCTGTTATTAACACTGACAGAATGTGGTCTCCATAATGTATTCTGTTTGTGTTCTAAGTGTCTGTGTCAGGGGGATGTTGGTCTGCTGTCCTTTCCTACAAGGGGTGTGGCACTGTGGTAACACATTGACTGTGTCATATCCTGGGTACAGCTGAACACAAGTGACAGGTCTGTATAACAGTTACTGCATGTGCCACATGGCTGATAGGTCTGAGGGGTGTATACAGGTGAGTGCATGGTGGCTGATGTAAGCAGCTCTTCTACAATGGACAATGGTAAGTTTACTGAGTGGCACACACCAAATATTTGTGAACAGCACACACACACACACACACACACACACACACACACACACACACACACACACACACACACACACACACACACACACACACACACACACAGGCTTTTGTGTTGATACAATACACAGAGAATACTGTACACATGGATGTGCTTCATTGTGCAGAGAACTCATGTTGGCATTTGCAATTCCACCAAGACCAAATTGCCAAAACATCACATCAGTAAATAATCAGTCTGCCAAATTTAATTTCATTGAAAATGGTACTGGCAGGGTATATGTCCTTTTCCCCAATGTACTGCAATCCTGGAGTTGGTATACGTAGTTGTGCTGGTGTGGGTGTCACAGCCCCCCCCCCACATTGGAGGGTGTTGGTTGGCATAGATCCGCAGTGTGATTAACAGCTACTTAACCTCTTAACATAAACTGGACAGTATAACAGCACACTAAGTGGGCGGATACACACAAAAATACCCCCAATGTGGGTGGCTGTGCCCACAACAACCACACCCAACTATGTATACCAACTCCAGTATTGCTGTACAGCTGTATAGTGGGGAACAAAAGCATTTACACATCCACTACTAGTTTTGATGGAATGGTTTTCCACAAGATGATTGCTTTGCAATGTTACCTTTTGCCACGTAGTTCTCAGACAAATGATCTCCTGGGAAATATATTTTCTGCAAACTGAAGTAGATCCCTTCACATACACCCACATTTACTTGGCAACACTGAGATTAGAACCCCTACATATGGTACTTATTGCTACTAATGTGTTTGGCCTTAATTGCACACACTACAGAGCTTGTAGGGTGAGGTGTGTCCCGAGGTTCCTGTAAAGTGAACAACAACACCAGGCCTTGTACAGTATGGTCATGGGGGATGTACTCTGTGTTAATGGACAATACATAGTATAATATACTGTCATATACACATTTACAAACACATACCAATATTGCCAACATCCTGGTAGATAGGTTCAGTGCTAACTTTACCACCCTCTCACCCTCCAAAAGGTCCATCTTAATACTGGAAGAATGCAAAGCCCCTGTAATCATGGATGAACAAGTAAAGACCTCACTCTCCAAAGCCAAGAACACAGCATTCATGGGACCAGACAACATCCCAGGCTGCAGGAAGAAACAACAATGTAGGATCCACCAAAGAACAATTTATTGCAGACTTCTCTCTCTTTCTCTGACGTCTCGGCCTGAGCCTTCAAGGAGTACAAATAACTTAAAATACTATTCACATATATATACACCACAATAATTAATTAATTAATTCAATTATACAATTAATAATGTAAAACAGCAAAATTCAATTTATAAGCGTTCTCCAATTAAAATCTTCATTTAGACCCTCAGGAAATAAAGTTTTAAATTTTAAAATGAAGACAGCTTCTTTTTTTCGTAACAAATGTTTTATATTTAAACAGTTGTATTTATAATCTTGTATTTGCTCTAAAACTGTTGCTTGTAAACCATTAAAATCACTATTATGAAACTGTAGAAAATGCATTGCTACAGGACTTTCCTCCTTTTTATTAATAATGTCAGTAAATCCAAAACCAGGGAAACAGTCCTCCAACTGTCGAAACGTAACACTTTATTCACAGAAGCAAAGCAACACTCCAAAGAAAACGTAAACGCTTTATAAGACCAGTGTGCGTTTTCGTCTACATAAAACTGTAAGACTATTAATAATGTCCCTAATATGTTCTAAGAGCCTTATTTTAAAGGCTCTCTTGGTCTCTCCGATGTAAAACTTTTTACAAGGACAACACAAGGCATAAATAACCCTTTCTGAAAGACAATGAAAAGAGTCTTTAACTTGAAAAGGAATACTATTAATACATTCAAAAGAGGAGACCAGGCTGCATACTGCATGAACTAAAGAACAAACTGGCACCCCACCTAAATAACCTCACTTCAGGCTATGTGCCTACTGAATGGAGGACAGCAACAGTTATCCCACTCCACAAAGGGGGTGCCACCACAGACCCCAGAAACTATTGCCCCATTAACCTGATGACCCTGGTCTGCAAGGCCATGGAACATATCATCTTGGAGCTTATAAACAAAGACATAGGTAAACCTCCAAACCCTGGAACCCACTCAGTTTGGGTTTGTAAAAGGTAGATTATGTCTACTAAACCTGACTGACTTATTTGAAGCAGTCATTAGAGCCGTAGATGAGGGCAAGTTAGTGCACACAGCCTATCTTGACTTCGCCAAAGCTTTTGATACCATCCCCCTCTCTGGAATTATAGATAAACTCACTAAATTTGGCATAAATCCCTATGTCACAAGATGGATGGCTAACTGGCTCACTGACAGAACCCACACAGTAAAAGTATCCGACTCCAAGTCCGACTTCAGACCAGTGATGAGTGGAGTACCATAGGGTTCGGTCCTGGGTCCTCTCCTGTTCGGCATCTACTTCTCTGAAGTGCAGGCCAACACAGAAGGTCTTTGGCTAACAAAGTTCGCAGATGACTGCAAACTGGGAGCCATAATAGAATCACCTAATGATGAAGACATTCTACAAAAAGGCCTCACAGAGACAGATGCTTGTTGTCAAAGTGATGGCCTCAAGCTCAATGCCAAGAAGTGCATTGTCGTCCCCTTTGGGAAAAACTCGGTACCCATGAACTACCACATAGCCGGTAGCTCACTAAACACTGAAAGTGTGATAAGAGACCTAGGGACACAGGTGGACAGTCTCTCCTTTGATAATCACATTGCCACAGTAGTCAGGAAATCTTTCTACATGGCACACTTCATCACAAAAGGGTTCTCTTCTAGAAAAAAGGAGGTCATTGTTCCTCTCTACTCATCCTTCATCAGACCCATTATAGAGTACAATGCCCCATTTGGCATGTATCTCACAAGACACCTAAACAATCAGAAAGGCCACAGAAATACCTCACTCAAACAGATGCCATACGCAGACTGTCTCAAAAATTTCCAGCTCTACTCCATCGCATATCATCTCTACTCAGAGGCACTCTCTGCCCTACATACAAAGCTATGTCAAACCCAGAGCTGTTGGACATGCTACACTTAAAGAAATCCCAATCTCTCTGAACCACACGCTCCAGGGACCTAAACCTTGTCATCACAATAAACAGAATGTGCTGGAGGGATATATTCCTGTCCCAGAGACTTACCATACTCTGGAACAAACTGCCCATTCATGTCAAGCAAAGCTCCTCATTGGCCCTCTTTAAGAAAAACCTTGATGACTGGATGGGAAATAGAAAATTCACCCTGGGAATCACTTCTGCAGCACTGTTTGACAGGGGCACAGGAAAATAGTTTTCTTGGATGGTGAAAGCCAGGGAACCTTTTTGGCTAGGCTTGTATAGGCCCCAGGGCTGATAGCCTAGTACCTGCCTATGAACCTATGAGCATACAGTCATAGACACATTTTACAGACCTGGGTTTAGCAGTGCTGACTTCCTTGTCAGTGAGTCTTTACTGTTACAAAGTTTTGAAGACAGCACATGCGTCATTGGGATGAAGAGTGTCATCATTTACCTGTATGGTTGATGGTGACAGCAGTCCTCATACAGTGGACCTTGGGACATGTACTGGGGGCACCATGGTGTAAAGACAATATACCCAGCACCTCCACCCCACATTGGATATTGTAATCAGTAAAACCCATGATAATGCTCTGACATACCCACAATCGCACATTGACCAGGACTGCAATGCAAACCCTTGTCTATCTAATTATTGCTACTACAGGGATGCGCATTTATTGCACACACCACAGGGATAGTAGGGTGAGGGATTTGTCATGGCTCTCCTAATGTCAACAACATCACCAGCCCTTATAATGTATGGCAAGGTTTAGTGTATTTAGAGGATGTGGCATTGGAATGCTGTCTTCTACAAATATGCACACTCACAGACAATTGCACACACATGCACACACATGCACATACTCACATTTTCCAGGACTCAGAGGGTAACCCACACCTATCTACCCATTTGTAGAACAGTGTTATGCTGGTACTGCAAGCTCAAGATAGCTCATAGGGTGAAGAGTGTCACAAGGTACATGTAATGTGAATTACAGCAGCAGCCCTTTCTAAGTATAGCAATGAGGGGTGTAGTGGGTGAGAAGGCCCTCAGAGTATTTCCAAGTACAAGTTTACAAACACACAAACACCCAGTAATGCACACAGACACATTTGTCAGTACTGATTGCCATAGGTGCAGGTGTTCCTAGGTGTGTACCAGGCAAATCTCCATGGAGAGATGAGAACAGTAGGGCATGTGCATACACTGGTATCATGGAACCTGTTATTTGTCAGCAGGCCATCTATCAACTGATGCCACTTGAGTGATTCCCAGGGTGACAGTTATATTCAACATCCACAAAACTGTCCATCTGTGCCATTGGTTGGCATCCCACTTTTATCCACCCCATTCCCACACACTGTTACAAAGCCCACAAATACCTCATCACAAGTGCCCATAGATGAGGAAACGTTTGCGTGTGGGGGAATGAGACAGGAACATGTGGTGACTATGGAAAGTGTGTCTGTGCACAGCAGCCATAGCTGGATGACTGGCAAATTCCCACACAGGCAGGTGGACAGGGGTGCTCTTAGAAAGGCTGCTGGCCATCATGCCCCTGGCAGAATTGCCACAGCAGGTATTACCAGACACATGTTCTGGCCCATCATGGAGGCACAAGCATGTATGGAATGTTACACCAGCGATGGTCTGAGGCTCCAGAGGGGTACTCTTCCTGCTGTGCGTGACTACATCCGTGATCATGCAGATGCCTACCATTTTTTTGCAGGGGTCATGGATAGACGGTTGGGTGAGATGATAGGAATCCTAAACCCTGTGGTGTATATGGTAGAGCATGTGGTGGGAGTAGAGCATCTGCCACGTGGACATAGGTCAGCAACACCAGCAGGTAGAGGTCTACATGGACGTGCAACATCTCACTCCTGCTCCCATAGTGGCAGCACCAGCACTACAGGGGGTGTTGTCCACACCACAAGGCAACAGGCCACATGCACATGGTCCTGGCCAGTCCCAACAGGGGTGCAGTTCTAGCAGACAAATGTCATTGTCAGGGAAGAGTACCATAACTTGGCATCTGCCTGATGGTGCCCATGCAACCCCTGGCAGGTGCAGTTCCCTTGTCCGTGGCTGGACATAGTGAACTCTACACCCTGCCATGTATAACACACAGCTGTCCAACATATACCTGTATAGGGCAGCCACATGGCATCACACCTAAGGCACCTCCATACCTACACACACCATGTCTGCACAGGCCATTTAATGAACAACCCCCAACCCACACACATGATGTCAACCAAATGTCTCAGCCTAGGCCTCTGGCATACCCACACCACACCCTGTGCATATAATGATACTTGTTCCACATCCCGATCATCCATACCATTGATGCAGGGACATGCTAATATGGTTCTGATGCACAGGGTGTATGTACGACAGTTTAGCAATGTAATGCTGTTTAAAGTATCGTCAGCAGCAATGTTTCATGCTTACACGTCTGGGTGTGTAGCTGTCCAGCCATGATACATTATTGCTGTTATTAACACTGACTGAATGTGGTCTCCATAATGTATTCTGTTTGTGTTCTAAGTGTCTGTGTCAGGGGGATGTTGGTCTGCTGTCCTTTCCTACAAGGGGTGTGGCACTGTGGTAACACATTGACTGTGTCATATCCTGGGTACAGCTGAACACAAGTGACAGGTCTGTATAACAGTTACTGCATGTGCCACATGGCTGTTAGGTCTGAGGGGTGCATACAGGTGAGTGCATGGTGGCTGAAGTAAGCAGCTCTTCTACAGTGGACAATGGTAAGTTTACTGGGTGGCACACTCCAAATGTTTGTGAATAACACACACACACACACACACACACACACACACACACACACACACAGGCTTTTGTGTTGATACAATACACAGAGAATATTGTTCACATGGATGTACTTCATTGTGCAGAGAACTCATGTTGGCATTTGTAATTCCACCAAGACCAAATTGCCAAAACATAACCTCAGTAAATAATCAGTCTGCCAAATTTAATTTAATTGAAAATGGTACTGGCAGGGTATATATCCTTTTCCCCAGTGTACTGCAATCCTGGAGTTGGTATACATAGTTGTGCCTGTGTGGGGGTCACAGCCCCCCCCCCACATTGGAGGGTGTGGGTTGGCGTAGATCCGCACAGTGTGATTAACAACTACTTAACCTCTTAACATAAACTGGACAGTATAACAGCACACTAAATGGGTGGATACACACAACAATACCCCCAATGTGGGTGGCTGTGCCCACAACAACCACACCCAACTATGTATACCAACTCCAGTATTCCTGTACAGCTGTATAGCGGGGAAAAAAGCATTTACACATCCACTACTAGTTTTGATGGAATGGTTTTCCACAAGATGATTGCTTTGCAATGTTACTTTTTGCCAGTTAGTTCTCAGACAAATGATCTCCTGGGAAATATATTTTCTGCAAACTGAAGTAGATCCCTTCACATACACCCACATTTACTTGGCAACACTGAGATTAGAACCCCTACATATGGTACTTATTGCTACTAAAGTGTTTGGCCTTAATTGCACACACTACAGAGCTTGTAGGGTGAGGTGTGTCCCGAGGTTCCTGTAATGTGAACAACAACACCAGGCCTTGTACAGTATGGTCATGGGGGATGTACTCTGTGTTAATGGACAATACATAGCATAATATACTGTCATATACACATTTATAAACACATACCAATATTGCCAACATCCTGGCAGATAGGTTCAGTGCTAACTTTACCACCCTCTCACTCTCCAAAAGGTCCATCTTAATACTGGAAGAATGCAAAGCCCCTGTAATCATGGATGAACAAGTAAAGACCTCACTCTCCAAAGCCAAGAACACAGCATCCATGGGACCAGACAACATCCCAGGCTGCATACTGCACGAACTAAAGAACAAACTGCACCCCACCTAAATACCATGTTCAGTCATAACCTCAACTCAGGCTGTGTGCCTACTGAATGGAGGACAGCAACAGTTATCCCACTCCACAAAGGGGGTGCCACCACAGACCCTAGAAACTATTGCCCCATTAACCTGATGACCCTGGTCTGCAAGGCCATGGAATGTATCATCTTGGAGCTTATAAACAAAGACATAGGTAAACCTCCAAACCCTGGAACCCACTCAGTTTGGGTTTGTAAAAGGTATATTATGTCTACTAAACCTGACTGACTTATTTGAAGCAGTCATTAGAGCTGTAGATGAGGGCAAGTTAGTGCACACAGCCTATCTTGACCTCGCCAAAGCTTTTGATACCATCCCCCCTCTGGAATTATAGATAAACTCACTAAATTGGGCATAAATCCCTATGTCACAAGATGGATGGCTAACTGGCTCACTGACAGAACCCACACAGTAAAAGTATCTGACTCCAAGTCCGACTTCAGACCAGTGATGAGTGGAGTACCATAGGGTTCGGTCCTGGGTCCTCTCCTGTTCGGCATCTACTTCTCTGAAGTGCAGGCCAACACAGAAGGTCTTTGGCTAACAAAGTTCGCAGATGACTGCAAACAGGGAGCCATAATAGAATCACCTAATGATGAAGACATTCTACAAAAAGGCCTCACAGAGACAGATGTTTGTTGTAAAAGTGATGGCCTCAAGCTCAATGCCAAGAAGTGCATTGTCATCCCCTTTGGGAAAAACTCGGTACCCATGAAATACCACATAGCTGGTAGCTCACTAAACACTGAAAGTGTGATAAGAGACCTCGGGACACAGGTGGACAGTCTCTCCTTTGATAATCACATTGCCACAGTAGTCAGGAAATCCTTCTACATGGCACACTTCATCACAAAAGGGTTCTCTTCTAGAAAAAATGAGGTCATTGTTCCTCTCTACTCATCCTTCATCAGACCCATTATGGAGTACAATGCCCCGTTTGGCATGTACCTCACAAGACACCTAAACAATCGGAAAGGCCACAGAAATATCTCACTCAAACAGATGCCATACGCAGACTGTCTCAAAAAATTCCAGCTCTACTCCATCGCATATCATCTACTCAAAGGCGATCTCTGCCTAACATACAAAACTATGTCAAACCCAGAGCTGTTGGACATGCTACACTTAAAGAAATCCCAATCTCTCTGAACCACACGCTCCAGGGACCTAAACCTTGTCACCACAATAAACAGAATGTGCTGGAGGGATATATTCCCATCCCAGAGACTTCCCATACTCAGGAACAAACTACCCATTCATGTCAAGCAAAGCTCCTCATTGGCCCTCTTTAAGAAAAAACTTGATGACTGGATGGGAAATAGAAAATTCACCCTAGGGATCACTTCTGCAGCACTGTTTGACAGGGGCACAGGAAAATAGTTTTCTTGGGTGGTGAAAGCCAGGGAACCTTTTTGGCTAGGCTTGTATAGGCCCCAGGGCTGATAGCCTAGTACCTACCTATGAACCTATGAACATACAGTCATAGACACATTTGACAGACCTGGGTTTAGCAGTGCTGACTACCTTGTCAGTGAATCTTTACTGTTACAAAGTTTTTGAAGACAGCACATGCGTTATTGGGTTGAAGAGTGTCATCATTTACCTGTATGGTTGATGGTGACAGCAGTCCTCATACAGTGGACCTTGGGATATGTACTGGCGGCACCATGGTGTAAAGACAATATACCCAGCACCTCCACCCCACATTGGATATTGTAACCAGTGAAACCCATGATAATGCTCTGACATACCCGCAATCGCACATTGACCAGGACTGCAATGCAAACCCTTGTCTATGTAATTATTGCTACTACAGGGATGAGCATTTATTGCACACACCACAGGGATAGTAGGGTGAGGGATTTGTCATGGCTCTTCTAATGTTAACAACATCACAATCCCTTATAATGTATGGCAAATCCACAAAAAAGAAAGGCGAGGAGGCTACCAAAACAAGAATCCTGAATCTGGTCTGAAGAAGCTGGCGCATTTTGGCCGGTGAAAGCACTTACCATCATTTTGTGAATAAAGGATTCTTGTTTTGGTAGCCTCCTCACCTTTCTTTTTTGTGGATTTACCAGTTTGTCTTGCTTTTTTGTTCATTTTATAATGTATGGCAAGGTTCAGTGTATTTAGAGGATGTGGCATTGGAATGCTGTCTTCTGCAAATATGCACACTCACACACAATTGCACACACATACACACACATGCACATACTCACATTTGCCAGGACTCAGAGGGTAACCCACACCTATCTACCCATTTGTAGAACAGTGTTATGCTGGTACTGCAAGCTCAAGATAGCCCATAGGGTGAAGAGTGTGACAAGGTGCATTTAATATGAAATACAGCATCCCTTTCTAAGTATAGCAATGAGGGGTGTAATGGGTGAGAAGGCCCTCAGAGTATTTCCAAGTACAGGTTTACAAACACACAAACACTGTTATACCCAGTAATGCCCACAGACACATTTGTCAGTACTGATTGCCATGTGCAGGTGTTCCTATGTGTGTACCAGGCAAATCTCCATGGAGAGATGAGAACAGTAGGGCATGTGCATACACTGGTATCATGGCACCTGTTATTTGTCAGCAGGCCATCTATCAACTGATGCCACTTGAGTGATCCCCAGGGTGACAGTTATATTCAACATCCACTCATCTGGTTTTCAATTGAAGAGGGCCAGTGAGGTGCTCCAATTGACATGTATGCAACATATATTGTATAACATGGCCAGTGTCTGGGTTAGGGACCTGTACCCAAACATGTTCTGTTGACTGTGGTAGTCTGGTTGAAGTATCCATGTCATATTGTGCATACAGACTGGGGTTTCCTAGCTGTGGCATTCATAACACAGGTGGGCAGACATGTCAGTGTCAATCAGAGATTGCTTGTAAGCAGCCAAGATGAATACCTGATATCTGCACATCTGTACAAAAGACAGACAGAAAGTAGATAGGCAACAGGTTATGCATTAGGATGAATGTTTTGACAGACAGATGTCTGAAACTGACTGGTATGCCATTACTACATTGCAGCAGTCATCAATGACATGTCCTAAAAACATGGTAGTCTACAGTTACTATCAACATAGCAGATCAATATCCACTAGGAGATACATAAAAACATACAGCTCAAACAACAAGAACATGATAGTCAGTACTCAGAGTCCAGCTTTGCATGCAGGAGTGTATGGTCCCAGTACTACACACTGCAATCTGCTCTTACTTGGAAAAGCACTGTTAAAAGTAGTAACGTGATGATACAATACATGCAAGTGTGACTGCATATAGCCTGGGATACTAGCCATATATGAAACACATACACAGAGAGAGGATTGTGGTACTACCCATGTATTCTCAGGCTTCCCATACAGTTTACTCACACCCCTTGCGACTGTAAAGATAGCACATAGAAGCATGTTAGGTAAATGGAATTAAATACAGTTATTAAAGATGTCATTACCCTGCTATTTGATCAGACTGGAATGTGATCACTGGTTACTAGGGCTGAACTATGCAAAACACGTGTAAGCATTGCTTAAATGTAAATGCTAAGTGGATTTGTGCACAGGTAAGTGAAACCTACACTGTGTAAGCCTGTATTCATTTAGCCATACGTTAGCAGCTCTTAGCTTTGCACAAACCCTTGCAAATCCACTTAAAGCCACTTTAAAGCACCTTAATCACCCTCTCTCCATAAGCCCTTGTTCTTTCCAGCAACAAAATAAATAGCCCATGCAGGTCTTGAACACAGGACTCTGTACACTCTAGTCACAGCACTTAACCACTAAGCCATCTGAGCTGTGAGGATGTCTGTTGCCTTTTCAAATGTACACATGCTGAATAGTAGTTAACAACTGCTTTGTCTACTACAATTGTTTAGTACTTGTAAGTGAAAATAGTGTTGAATTAGTCATGTGGAAAAACGGCAATGTTAGCTGTGAAAGTGCTCACATAATAAATGTTTGTGTTTATGTTTTCACTTTGCATTGGTTTGCGCTACCAGCATTTTTGGATTATATTTTTTATTATTGCTGCCATCCTTGTGGTGGAATTATCTGGTGGTGCATTTGTTCCCCTGGTAGGACTTTGTTTTTTTTTTCTCAAACACTCATGTTTACACATAAAAGGATTTATACATACATATATATATATATATATATATATATATATATATATATATATATATATATATATATATATATATATATATATATATATATATATATATATATATATATATATATATATATATATGTGTGTAGATATATATATGTATATATATATATATATATATATATATATATATATATATATATATATATATATATGGTTCTACCTGACATAGTCGAAACTACACATGTAGATATATATATATATATATGTATATATATATATATATATATATATATATATATATATATATATATATATATATATATGTGTGTGTGTATATGTGTGTGTATATATATATATATATATATATATATATATATATATATATATATATATATATATATATATATATATATATATATATATGTATATATATATATATATATATATATATATATATATATATATATATATATATATATATATATATATATATATATATATATATATATATATATATATATATATATATATATATATATATATATATATATATATATATATATATATATATATATATATATATATATATATATATATATATATATATATATATATATATATATATTCATTCCTAGACCTAGCAACTGAGGAAGGCATACTTAGTCAAAAAATCTGTAGACAACTGAAGGTTTCAGATCCCATGCCTCAGTATTTATATCTGCTACCTAAGATACATAAACATTTTACTAAGCCTCCAGGACGGCCTATTGTATCTGGTAGGGGATCATTAACTGAACCTTTATCTGCCTCCCTTGCAGAACATTTGCAACCTTTGTTATCTATGGTTAGGTCTAGGTTGAAGGACACCACACAGTTTCTTAATATTATTCAGGACACACAATTGGAATCAACTTGGTATCTATGCACACTAGATGTAACCTCCCTATACACTAGTATACCACACTGCATAGGTCTACAGGCTATTCAGTTCTGGCTTCACAAATCACAACTATATTCTCCTGGGTTTACCACACTTCTTGTAAACTTAACTGAACATGTGTTGTCAAAAAATTTTTTTTATTTTCACGGAAAATCATACTGGCAGGTTCGTGGTACTGCGATGGGATCATCTTTTGCTCCTATTTATGCCGACCTGTTTGTGGGTTTTTTGGAGGAGCAGTTAATACATGATGATAATCACAATATATTTTTGGACCAGCTTGATATTTGGAGACGATATTTGGATGATTGCTGGATGGTGTGGCGGGGGGACCAACAATATGTGCATGAATTCATACAATACCTTAATGATAACCAGTGGGGTATTCAGTTTACATTGCACATTGAATATCAACAAATAACATTTCTGGATGTTATTATAACTAGACAGGAGGATCATATACTGGAATCAAAAGTATATAGAAAATTTCCAGAATATAACACCGTGTTACATGCCTCAAGCTATCATCCTCGCCACATCATCAACAATATTCCTAAATCTCAATATCTACATATTAAACGTATTTGTTCCTCCGAACAAACTTTGAAAGCCTGCCAGGAAGATTTAACTGATAGGTTACGCACTAGGGGATATTATCAGGATCCTATTATTCAAACTTTACATGAGGTTGATCAAATAGGAAGGTGTCAATTGATACAATATAAGGACAGAACTGTTCTGACTGATAATCATTCTTCACAGCCAGTTAGGCTAGTCACTACTTTTGGGACCAGTACTAATAGATTTAAAAGTATTATAATAATAAAAAAATAATGAATTGTTGAATCCCAGATGTCTATTTTCATACCGTAGGGGCAGAACTATAAATTCTTATTTGACCCACTATAAACATTACTGTCCACCTATTAGCCAACAAAGAACCCTATTTGGTGACATGCAATCTGGATGTGTTTCTTGTGATCACTGTAGTGCTTGCACACATGTATTTCATACTAAGGAATTTACTAGCTATAATACATCCAAAATTTATGAGATAAGATGTTTTGGAAATTGCAGCAGTGATTGGATAGTTTATTTGGCCACTTGTTTTTGTTCGTTATTTTATGTTGGACAAACATCCAGACCTTTCAGACACAGAATTAGTGAACACAAGTGAAATCAGAAACAAAAGGGTTTCCAATGCCCTTTATAAACATACTTTAACACATAAAACTGCTAAATTCACCTTTACTATAATAAATAAAATTCATATGACTAAGTCATGTAAAGCTTCATGGCACAATTTATTAAATCAAAGAGAATCTGCTTGGATTATTAGGTTAGGTGCTTTATTCAAACCAGGTTTGAATGAGTTAAGCTCGTCCTGATTTTGATTAATTGATGGATCACTTTAACTCAGTGAGATATATAAGCAGCAGAAAGGGTTTGTCCCATTGAATACATTTTTGTTGCACTGAAGAAGGCTATAATCTTTTAGCCAAAACCGGTTTGCTCTATTGTATTTTTGGGTTTTGCTACATTAAATTACTAAATATTTTTATCTTTCCCATGTGCTGGATATTTTTTGGATTTAACATATATAACATATGCCCATGAGTCATACCTCAACACCGTAACTCTCAACCTCTTAGTGCAAAGGAATGTAGTGTATGTATTGCAGTTATAAATGTAGAATGTTGCTACATTAACAGGGGCTGTGTCAACATATATGTTCATAGATTCATAGGTTCATAGGTAGGTACTAGGCTATCTGCCTGAAGGCATTAATAAGCCTAGCCAGAGTGTGTCAGCTTTCGCCACCCCATTGATTAATTAACTGAGCCTCTGTCAAGAAGAGCCAGTGAAGTGATCCCAGGGGTGTATTTTCTGTTACCCATCCACTCGTCAAGGTTTTTCTTGAAGAGTGTTAGTGAGGGGCTCTGCCTAATGTAGTTAGGAATTTTTTTCCAAAGCATGGGGAGTCTCTGTGGCAGGAATCTATCCCTCCAGCATGTTCTACTTATTGTTGTGGTGAGGTTTAGCTCACTAGAGTGAGTGGCTCGCAGTGACTTGGATTTCTTCAGGTGGAGCATATCCATCAATTCTGAGCTGGACATGGCTTTGTAAATCAGGCAGAGATCACCTCTGAGTAAGCGATATGTGACTGAGTACAGATGGAGTTTTTCCAGTCGGGCTACATAGGACATATGTTTGAGGCTAGTAATCCTCTTGGTGAGGTACTTTTGTGGTCTTTCCAGCCATTGGAAGTGTCTTGTGAGGTACATCCCAAATGGGGCATTGTACTCTATGATGGGTTTGATGAGTGACGAGTAGAGGGGCACTATAACCTCTTTATTTCTAGATGCGAACCCTTTAGTAATTAGATGGGCTACATAGAAGGATTTCCTAACTACTTTGGCAATATGATTGTCAAAGAGTAGATTACTATCTACCTGGGTCCCCAGATCTCTTATTACCTCTTCTGTATTAAGGGGGCTACCACCTATGTGGTAATTTGTGGGTGTTTTGTTTTTCCCAAATAGGATGACTATGCATTTTTTGGCATTTAGCTTGAGACCATGACTTTGACACCAGGTGTCTATCTCAGTAAGGCCCTTTTGGAGAATATCCGTGTCAGCCGGAGAGTCAATTATGGCTCCCAGTTTGCAGTCATCGGCGAACTTGGTTAGCCATAGTCCTTCTGTGTTTGCCTGTATGTCTGAGAAATATATGCCAAACAGTAGGTGTCCCAGGACTGAGCCTTGTGGGACACCACTTGTGACTGGTTTAGAGTCGGACCTGGAGCCAGCTATTCTTACCGTGTGAGTTCTCTCTGTTAGCCAGTTGGCAACCCATCTCATGACATAGGGGTTTATGTTCAAGATGGTGAGTTTTTCTGTAATTCCTGAGTGGGAATGGTATCAAAAGCCTTGGCGAGGTCAAGGTAGGCTGTGTAAACTACCTCCCCCTCATCTTTGGTCTTGGTGACTGTCTTGAAGAAGTCAACCAGGTTTAGTAGGCATGATCTGCCCTTATCAAAGCTGAACTGGGTCGGGTCAAATGTTTGGAGGTTCCCAATTTCTTTGTTAATGAGTTCCATGATGATGTGCGCCATAGCCTTGCAGACCAGGCTAGTCAGGCTTATGGGGCGATAGTTACCAGGGTCAGTTGTGGCCCCTCCTTTGTGGAGTGGAATAACCATTGCTGTGTGCCATTCTATGGGCATGTAGCCTGTGGAGAGGCTGAGGTTGAACAGTGTGTTTAGGTGGGGGGTTAGTTTGTTCTGTAGTTCGTGCAAGATGCAGCCTGGGACACCATCTGGCCCCACTGATGCTGTGCTTTTGGCTTTTGAAAGGGCTGTTTTCACCTGTGTGTCTGTGATTTCTAGGACACTACACTTTTCTGGTATTGTTGTGGGCCCTTTTGGGGGTGAGAGGGGGGTGAAGTTTGCACTGAATCTATCTGTCAGGATGTTGGCAATAACAGTGGGTTCAGTATATTTTATGCTATTTTGCACTAGCTCAGAGCATATCTGTGAGATGTCACTTAGATTCTTGACATAGCTAAAGAAGGCTTTGTGGTTATCCTTCGAATCCTTGGCTAATTTTTTTTTCGAAGTTAGCCTTGGAGGATTTTATGAGGGACCTTAGTTTCTTACTGATACTGATCAGGGATGTCTTTCCTTCTTGGGATTTGCTTTTTTTCTGAACTAGTTTCCTCCTTTTATTGTATAGCCTGTTTATGGCAGGGGTCCACCGTACTAGTTTCCTTCACTTAGGGGTTGTGAGTCTTGGTTTTGCTAGGGATGGCATGATCCATACATCCTTGTAGGTGCTCATAGAGTGCATTTGTAAAGGTTCCTGCATCTTGGACACTTATCCTTTAGCGTGGGTGCTGTGAATCTGACCACCTCTGCCTTAAGTAAGGTAAAGTTTGCTATAGAAAAGTTTTTCACTGTGGTTTCCTTGGCTGGAGGTGGTGGTGTGGTGTGGTGTGGACATCCAGAGTGATTAGTTTATGGTCTGCTCTAACCAGTGACGGGTTGACCTCCGGTGTGGAACACCTGTCGCCTATGTTGGTGATGACCAGACCCAATATGTTTTCACCTCTGGTAGGGGAGTTTACTAGCTGATCCAGGGCATCTGAGTTGATAAATTTCAGGAAGCACTGGACCTGGGAGTTTGTACTTGAGTAGTTTTCCCAGTTAATGGTAGGGTAATTGAAATCGCCCAATATCAGGGTGTTGGGTAGGACCTTCATGTTTTCCAGTGTCTCCAGAAAGGCAGAGTGGTGGCCCTGGGTCATGGAGGGTGATCTGCAGCAGGCCAAAATTTGCATTGCAGATTTGCCTGATGTTAGTTGCACATGGATGATCTCGGAGGTATCATGCTGCGCCACTAACCTGGAGGTGTAGGTATCCTTGATGAATATGGATACACCCCCTCCTTTTGTGTTTCATTCCATGTTCTGTGGCTGAAATGTGTGGCATGAGTTGTAGTCCGGTAGTGCTTTGGTGCTCTGTGGAGCCTTAACCAGGTTTCAGTTACTGCACAGATGTCGACGATCTCCATACTGAGGAGTGCTTCCAGTGCATGCATTTTGAGATTTAAAATCCTGGCGTTGAGTAGCATAACCCTCATTGTTTTATTTGTGCTATTTACGGAGGTGGGTTTTACTTTTGAGCCTTGCCTAAAAAAGGCACTATGGGGCAGCAAGAGCCTTGGCCAGTATTCGAAAGCCTAGGGGTGACAGGTGCAAGCCATCTCTTGCGAAGTAACGAGGCTTGTCGAGCATGTCGTCCCAGGCTGACAGACACTGGATCCCCTTTGAATGACACCAGAAGCTTAGCCAATTGTTGAAATTGATCATTTTTCTTTATACTGCGGTATCATTCTTGGAGATGGCAGTATGCTACTCAGGGTCAGGGTCATACCCACCTGGGCTACATGATCAGAGAGCTCTTCCATGTCTCTTTTCATGAAGTCCAGGGAGGTACATCTCAGGTCATTCACACCAACATGAACAATGACAGAGTCATATTTGTACTTGTTCTGGAGTGACCTGAGTGCTTGTGTTATGTGGCAGATTCTGGCTCCCGACAGGCAGCTAACAGTAACCTTCTCCTTCTCCAGCCTAGTGAGTGGGACGACAGTGTGCCTAACTATAGAGTCGCCTATTACTAGTGTGTTAGGTATGTTATTTCACCTTAAGGGCTGAGATTGTGCGGCACACTGATTTTGTGTTTTATGTGTTGTCTGGTTTGTGACAGGAGGTGCAGGTTTTTTGAGTGTCTGCTTTGGAGGTCTGTGATGCTTTTGCAGGTTTTTATTTAGAGTCTCTGAGTATGATTTAGTGTATTTATGTGTATTTTTTGCCAGTGCTGGTTTAGTATGTCTATGTGAGGCTGGAGGTGTGGTGCAACTGTTAATCTTCTCCTCATGACTGCCTGTTCCATTCTTGGGTGGAGAGAGCTTAGTCTCCAATTTAGCTATATAATTGCATCTCTCACATATGTTAATGTTTTGTGGTAGGAGGAGAGGGTTGTCTGTGTACATGAGGCAGTTGTAACATTGCATCAGGATACCCAGGTTCACCAGCTGGTTTGGAGAGTATACCTGAAATTGTCCTTTGGTCATGCCTGAATAGTAGGGTGAGCTGCTTAGTCGCCTGGATGGTGAGGGGTGAATAATGAGCCTTGCCCTGCTGGGCAATCAAGTGTTGGGGTATATTAGTGCTTGCTATTAGGTCTGAGCAAGTGCTGGACTGTAGGATGCTTTTAAAGTGCTTAGGTTGAGAGTTAGACTACTTTCAAGGGAAAAACTGAAGAGGAGACCTGGTGGAGCTGGGATAAATTTAGCCCTAGGTAACTGGCACTGCCCGGAAATGCAAAACCATGCAAATGTGGTTTGTATAGCAGGGAAATTAAAGAGATATAAATTAGCTCAAAATGGCCAATAAACTACAAACTTCTGGGCTGGAACCACTCCTCCAGGGACAGATGGCTGCTCAAAGCTTCCTCTCTCACAGGTGAACAGAGAAACCTCCCTCTATCTAAGTAAGGTATGGGCAACTCAGAAAATTGTAACAGCCCTGAATTCAGCACTAGCCTGAAAACTTGACTATACTAGCTTAGAAAGGTGGGAAACAAGGACATTTTTTTTTGAAAAGATAAGGCAAAAACAGTAAAAAATACACTTAAAACAGCTTTAAATGACTGCAAACAGTACAAATTACACTTAAAACAGCTTTAGATGACTACAAGCAATCAGAAAAGGCTTTTAAACAAATTGCCCAATTAACCAGTAAAAAAATCTCAAAACTGAGCCCTGTTTCTGTATTTTTCAATCAGGCAAGTTCTAACTGCACACTCCAGCCACTGGGGTGCAGGGGAACCTTCTCCAAAAATGTTGTGAAGGAAGGCTCTTCTGAAACTGACATGTACACCATCAGTTACTGACAGACATCATAAAATCATCATAGTGAAGTACCACACAAATCACAGTAATGATCCTGTGGAATACAGCTGAAATATGAGCAACAAACATGGACAGTCTGAAACAATTTGGTCAGTCGAGAGGTATACACAGAACTCCTTAGTGCAAGAAATGTGGACCAAGCCTGACAAAGGGGATGTTTACAGCCATGAGAATGGGGATATAACACAAATACTGGAGTAGATAAGCTCACACAGTAGATGCATTCACACCCTCCTGTCTGTCCTAACACATATTAACTGAAGGAGCAGAGGTCCCAAGCCCACATACTTCCCACTAGTTAGTGACATACATCTTCACAGCAGCCAGTGCTTTGTCAGAAATACACAACACGTATGGTGGCTAGGCAACAGTACATCTGACAAGCATCTGGACATAACATCACACTATGGTAAATACACTGAGCTGCTAGGCATGTCACCAAGCACTGTCTACACTACAGGCAGACTGCCACAACACTAACCGAATTTACCTCTGGGGGAATACACATGTAATTGAAAATGTAGCAGGCACTACAGGCGTGTAACAGCATGGAGAAACAGACACCAGTGTGAAAGTGCATACCCAAAACCAATCTCAACGCAGTCACATAATGGTAAGCCTAAGTAATAGCACAGTATATGGACTGTGTGAACAACAGTCATCATCATGTTTGCCACTCACACACTAACCCTACATATACTGGCCCAATTCACAGTGTAGCCTGATGCCTGACTGTGGTAAGGGACATGTCTCAGTCTGGCCCTACAAACATATAGGCTGACAGGGTACCAGAAACTGGAGCAGCAAGCAACATCAGATAGAACAGGACCAAGAACACTGACATCAACCCAGTCTGTACACAGGCCAAATAACATACTCACAATACACTGCTACACAAAACTGACACTCTGTCAACAATCATCATAAGTACACAGACCTCACTACTGTACAGACTACAACAGAATGTCTAGGGTTTGTCCTCAAATATAAGGCCTTCTATACATAACATGTCTGGCAGTCTGATATATCACTGGCTTGATATCATGAATTATGTCAGTAAATAATGATATACCGTATATATCCACCTCTTACTGCATGACATATGAACAAAGGGTGACAGACTTGTGGGACAGAGCCACAAACACAGGGCCAATATTGACATATTGCGGTTATAAACTGAGAACATTGCTGGTGTAACTGGGTTTGTTGTGACATATCTATTCTGAGGGATATGAAGTCAGTAACACACATGGATGTCACCATTTACTGACTGCAATCATCAGAGTATACTACTGCATTTATAAAGACAGAACATGTGTGAGTAACACATCAATTCTAAGACTCCAAACTCTGGCCAGTCTGCAGATAGCCTTACAGGTGAGAGTTTTTTCAGCCACATAACACTGTCATGCCAGACTTTAAATCATGCAGAACAGCCATATCCACACAAACTCTGTTAAACCAATATTACTTAAAATGTAGAACAGCAATACTTATTCTGTCCCCATGTCTGGAACATCCCCCTCCAGTTTGTTGGCCTGTCTCCACAGTGTTTGTTGTAAGAGGTAGTTCCAACTACCCTCTGTGTTGCTGTTTGTCAGACACCTACATGAAGTCCTGCTCACAGTGTAAAGGCCAACACCAACTTGCAGTGCTTAGATATAGGAGTGTGTTTCCATGCAATTGGCTATAGGAATGATACCACAGCTGTTTCATATGCAATTAGCAATTGGGGGACTCCAATTCGTGCACAGGCCATCAGCTGATCATGAGCAGTACCTACAAAAGTCATGCTGCTGCCCATGCAAAACAGATGCATTTTTCCAGAGAGAGAAAAAGAAAGAAAGAAAGAAAGAAAGAAAGAAAGAAAGAAAGAAAGAAAGAAAGAAAGAAAGAAAGAAAGAAAGAAAGAGTGAGCCAAGCATGTTTGTGTATGATCTGTGGGTGGAGAGTGGTTTCTGGGTATTATAATGGTTGCCTACATATACATTTATGGCTGTGGATTGTCTACAACAACCTTTACGGTGTTTGACAACTGTTGGCCTTGGAATGTGGACATTGGGACATATGGGTCCTCAATATGCAAATGTAATAAAACGCATGCTGCAACACCCACACAGGATACTGATGAGACACACACACACACACACACACACACACACACACACACACACACACACACACACACACACACTTGCCGAAACTGAGTTTCAAACCCCTACCTAGATATATATTGCTACTACAGTGTTATGCATTTATCACACACGCCACAGCGATATGTTAGAGAGCTGTCCAAAGGTATCTTTGAAGGTACGCGATATCAGCAGCAGTGCTAAAGGAGAGGGGTAAGGGAAGTGTAGTAAGTGTGAATGTCCACAAAATCAGATGTCAACAAAGAAACGCACACATTTTCCCAGTTGCCAGGACCAAGATTAAAACTCCTACCTTATTAGTTTGTGACACTCTGGTATTATGCGGTTATCGCAAGCGCCATGGAGATTATATGTTGGAGACCTGTCCAAAAGTATCTTTGAAGGTGAGTGACATCAGCAGCAGTGCTAATGGAGGGGTATGGGAAGTGTAGTTAGTGTGAATGTCCACAAAATCAGGTGTCAACAAAGACACACACACACTCTCACACACATTTTCACAGTTGCCAGGAACAGAACTGGAACTTCTATCTAGCTAGTTTGCAACACTATAGTATTACGCAATTATTTTAGATGCCACAGAGCTTATGGGCTGAGGTTTTGCCAGTGGGTTACTTCAAGGTGACTGACATCCACAGGAGTGCTAAAGTAGGGCAATGGGAGGTGTAGTGAGTGAGAATGGCCTCAAAATCATTTATCTGAGCATGCCCATTATGACCTTCTGCATTGAGTGTGTGAATCCATTCCAGGTAGGGTTATACTCCAGTCCTGGCTTTGGTGTTCTACACCTACAGCTAGCAACCTGTTTTTGCAGGATATCTGTAGATAGGTTGACAATATGGAGTTACAATGGGTGAAAGATAGGGGGATACTGCAACTATTGTTGTCTGTGCTGCTTGTGTTACATGGTTGGTGTTAGCAGAGATATTCAGACATATGTACTGTTTTACACTGTGATGTATTATGTCATCAACTACTGACAGATAAGATTATTTGCTCACAGTTATTTACCGAGAAATACAAGATGAATGAAGCTGATTCCAGTATTGTGGTCCGCAGCCTTCACATTCTTGCACACTCCTGCCATTCTGGAGGGGTAGCTACAGACACTTACTGATGGGTCTGTGTAAATGGTCCAGCACCTTGGTAGTATGGTGGATGAGGATTCCCTTCTTGTACATATATCATCTTAACAGAATGGCCATATCCTGCTGTGGCTATACCTCTCAGCTGTACAGATTCACCCAGGTTACCCAGAGGCAGGGCTCATATATCTGGTCAATTCCCCTTCACATTGTGGTTTACAAGCAGGTTTGTAGCCACCCATTCCTGAGTTTGCAGGCAGGGATGGTATGGGCACACATCAGAGTTTTAGACTTCACACACTCCATGACGTCCATGCCTCTACACCCCCCCCCCTCTGTTATTCTATCCTCTTCCTAACATTATGCGAGTGATATCTGAGAAGTATCCCTATAGTTGGCCCTTCTCCCAGTGGTATTTATGGATTGGTCCACAGTTCATGCAGTAGGTCATGGGGGGCATGCTACTGGGATTTGTCAACATGGCCTTGCATTTGTGTTCTGTTGACTGTGTTAGGTTGTTAGTTAGGACCCCATGAGATACCATACATTGGCACTGTGGGTAAGGCACAGGAGTTTGACAGAGGACTGTAGGCCATTTGGTAGTGATGCAGGCCTTCTGTAGCAGACCAGTGCATTCTGTCACTCCTACATTCCCAGGTTGTAAGCCAGTGGATTCCCCTTGGGTGACAGGGTAAGTGTGCAAGGTGTTAATGGCAATACTTCCTATCCATATTGATTCATTGGTCTGGATGCAGGCAGGGTGCTGCTTACAGCTAGGGACACACCTGCATAGGACACCACTTCAGCATGCTTCATTCTGTGGGTATTCCAATACAGAAGTGGGGTCACACTGTACTCATTCCCAACAGCAAGGATGTGACCTGTGATAAACCTGTGGCTGATAATGGGGTGAGCTGAATGCATGTGTAGTACAGAAGCTACTTGCAGATGACTCACAGATATATCTGGGACATTCTCCTTATGCTGCCTTGTACGGGGACATAGGCAGTCTCATTACTTCATTACCGTGCCTTTTGTGGTCTGCCAGTGAGTGGCTATACTACACCAGTATTGCATGCTACACTGACAACTAATGTGCCACTAACCTGTATGTACAATTCCAAACTTGTGTGCAGTTGACAGTTATATTTTATTCACTCTGTCTAGGGTACTACCACCTGTGTACTGTGTGTATGTATGTGCAACACATTCATGGCATGTCTATTTTTCAGACAGTGACAGATTTTGATATCTGGACTGGATGACTACTGACATGGGTATTGCTGAGAAGCATTGTGGTTGGCACTGCAGTTGTCAGAACGTGGCCCTGTCAACCACAGTACTGCCCATGGGCCACCAAGACACAACCCTCCATACCTACATGCTAACCACATCCAGACAATATTGAACACACAACAACTTAACACACAGACCCCTGCATATTGTACACATGCAACAATCTATCCTTACTCCTCACACTTACATTTTACTGCATTTCTACATGGGATTCTGGTGGGGGAGCACACCTAACAACTTTAAACATTTTCTATGACTATACTGGTTTTTCTGGTACTCTGTTGCCTTCCATTTCATATTCTATTCTGACCTATCATGCAGACTGAAGGCATATCAGTACAGTACAGATCTTATGTTTTATTGACCTACATTTCAGTTTCAGACTTCTTACCCTTCAGAACTAACATACAACGGCCAGACCTTTTGTAGTTTGTCTGTGTAGGTCTGGAGGGGGGCTGTTCACCATTGCCATCAATTGGAGGCCTTTGCCCAGCCTTTCTTTATTGTCATCTACACCTGTCCTGCTGGCTGAGGCTGGTGGTGGGTATGTGAGCCTCACAGACATGTATGTATGTGTGTCCTATGGACACACACAGTTATTTGGGCCATCAATGTACTGTGGTAGGATTTGTCACCTTGTTTAGTACTGCCTAGTATGCTGACACCAGTATTTGTTATGGATTTCATGCTGCCCATATAGGTGTCCACTATCTGCTGCCATCCCATTCAGCCACCAATTCCCTTGCATGTCCGCGTCCATACCATAGCTACAACTATCAGAATATACTACCCAATTGATAGGAAGGGTGACTTACCTTGTGGCTGGGCCAGTATTGCGGATAGTTCTGGAGGGATGACTATGTTGGCTGCACATAGTACACACCCTATACACGGTAAAGCACATGTAGTGTCATGTTTGGCATCCCTTTTACTGTATGTGCAATTCAGAGAGAGGTGTCATTCCATGGGTCCCTACCATGTCAGTGTATGTGCTATGCGTTGCCTCTTTGCCAAGGCCTGGGTATACTGGGCATGCCTCCTTCTGCCTACATGGGCAGGCTCAGGTAGTTCCCCCTCTGAGTCACTCTGTGTCTGTGCCATCTTCGGCAATGGTTGGGGGCTGTGTGGCCTTGCCCTGTACTGTTCCTGCTACAGCTGTTTCTGCAGGATCATATTGTCTAGCATGGCACATACTATGAACATTTGTGTGCATGTAGCTAAAGAGTACTGCAAGGCTCCACTGGATATGTCCAAGCAGCGGAACCGTGACTTGACCATCCCAAACACATGCTCTATTATGATTCTGGTTTGTGCATGTGCCTTATTATGGAGTACTTTTTTAGGTGTGTGTGCATTTCTGAGGGGTGTCATCAGCCACAGTTCCAATGCGTAGCCAGCATCCCCCACTAGGTGGCCATATGGGAAGTCCCCACTGGCAAATGACTGGTACATATGTGTCATATGCCAGATGTGGGAGTTGTGATAGCTTCCAGGGCTGCCAGCACACACATTCAAGATAATGCCCTGGGCATCACACACAACCTGGCAGTTGATGGAGGGGAAGTCCTTGTGGTTATTGTAGACCCTACCCCACTCACCAAGTGGTGCTTTGATGTATATGTGCATGCAGTCTATAGCACCCACTACCTCAGGGTATTCTGCTATTTGGTGGAAGTGATGCATATTGCTGGTCAATGCCTCATGGGTGTTGGGGAAATATATGTGCTCACCGGCATGTGCTGACATGGCATCCAGGAACTGGTGGAGTACCCTGGATGCTGATGCCTGTGAGATGCTCATGATATCCCCAGTAGGCCTTTGGAAGGTACCTGTGGCTAGTATACTTAAGCCTACACATACCTTGGTATCCACTGAGATGGGTTCCCGTCTGTTGGTTCTGTGTGTGAGGTGGGCCAGCACAGCTGAACAATTTGCTGTAGAATGTACCTGTCCACCCTATAGTGCTCCGCTATCTCCAGCTCATGTAGCTCCTGGTAAGTTACCCTGAGTCTGTACACTCTTCTCCTCCTCCTCACTGTGGGATGGTCATCAGCATTCACATCCTCACCACCCTCAGCCTCTTGCACATATTGATGTATGAGAGCAACAGCAGCCCCTCAAATGTTGTTAGTTTCGTCAGGTAAAATTTCCCCATCTGTGTACACCGGTAGTGTAAAGTTTGTGGGAAAAAAACAGACTGAAAGATGTTTGCATACTTTATAGTAGTGTGCTGGGCTGCTGCCTGTGTAATTGACTAATTCTGATAGATTTCCCCTGCCAGCTATGCTAGTTCTCCTTGATTGCCTTCCTACCTGTTTCCCCTTCCCACTTCCTCCCTATTTAAGCCCTGAGGCGCACCACACACATCCAGTGCTCAAATGTAAACAGTGCTGCAATTTTTTTTTTTTTTTTTTTTACATCCCAGTGCATGGCACTCACACCTGTTTAGGCTATGTACACAATGCTTAGGCAAATCTGACACACCCTCTTCCTTAGCTGTGCTTAGCTAAGGGAAAACACGGGCCACAGAGCTCCAATGAGCTTACAGAAAGCATGACAGACCCCCTTATGAAGTCATTCAGCTCTTACACTTCCACTTTTGTATTGTTGCACCTACATGGTTAGGTACAGGCTGACACTTTGAAGAAATCTGTGAGTCAGTATAACTCCCCTCATTTGCATACCCCAGTGTATAGGTCATTAGTTACTGTACATAAACAGACCCTTTCCCCATGACAACCAGTGCTGCCTGGTATTGTTTACATTCTGCATGTAATTGACTATAATGGGAAAATGCAGAATTCACTTAAAATTGACTTTTCCCATTTTTTTTGCACGATCCCATTTACATGCCGCTGCCCTAAGCTTAAACACCCGAGATCGGCCAAAAAAGAAAAAAAGTTTAATTTAAAAAAATAAACTGTTTTTAATGCCAATGGGCTTATATTTGGTCATTGGCATGTGTATTAAACATAACAGATGCTTTTACATGAGCTGTCATGCCTCTATTTTGTCAGATGCAGAAGTGTATTTGGTTACTAGCTGAATACATTTCTGCACTGACACTCTTCCAGCACGGAGACCTGACAGCTTGGTGGATTGCAAAATCTCCTCATCTGCATGGTTTTCACCAGCAAATGAGGTGATATGCATATTTGCCGGTTTTCCATGCTAGAACAGTGTAGGGTCGCTCATGCATATGAAAACAGCACTTTCTTGAATTGCTCAGTGGCCATTTTCCATGCAGGTGCTCCTACACTGTTCTTGCATGGAAAATCAGCCTTCGTGAATCCTGGAGTACGTCTTCCAAGAGCCACCCCTTTGGATAGGGGCTGCAATTTCTAAGATGGAAAAAAAAACGAACTAAAATTTCCACATTGGACACTATGATTAAAGAGGGATTTTGTTTTTTTCTTTTAATGTCATACCCATGTTCATGGATACTTTTTCTTAAAGTTGTTTCAGTTTTACCTACAAAAACAAGTGCATGTATAACACCTTGCTAAATAAACCAAACCCTTACTTCCAGAGTGCCTCTTTGCAGTTTTAAAACACAGTGGAAACCATTGTCTAACTTTATTTTTTCTCCAGCCATATTGTTTGGACATTGGTTACAGTGTCTATATTCTTGACTACTCTTGGCAGTCGCCCTCTCATTGCCATTCTAAGCTTGTCTTTTTTCCAATAAAGCTTTCAAGTTGTTGGCAGTTTTATAAACAAACCTATGGTATATACTCACACTTCTTTATACTAAACTGCTGTCCTTAAAAATACTCCAATTGTTCTTAATAACATCTTTCATATATTTAGAACCATTGTACAACCAAACAAAAAAAATCAGTATTCATTTCTCCCTCTAAAGTTTGCAAAGCAGTCTTAAAGTTGTCAGTATTTAAACTACCCTTTAAAGGGTAATAAACATAGTTTCCCTTGTTTTTGTAACTTCCTCACCGATTTCCTTCATCACTTCTCTTGGGTAACGCATATCAAATAACACCCTCTCCAATGTTTCTTTCTCTCTGATGTAAGTATCATTATGGGAAACCATCCTTGTCAATCTTATAAACTGGTGTTGAACCAAACCCTTTTTGAAGGAAATTGGATAGAAACTTTTACAGTATAGGCATCCGTTATTAAAAATGGGTTTGCTACAAATGTTGCTTGAAAAAGCACCATACCCATAAATTCAGATTTAGATTTGTGGGCAGCCAAATTATGACAGAATTTGTGGGAAGTCATTCTTTGGGCGATCTCTTTAATGGAATTTAAAAATTCAAAAATCAAATGACTTATCTTGTTTTGGGTTTCTTTGTTTTTTATACAGATATAGTTTTTGTGACAAAAAGTTTTTTTTACTTGAAATATTTATTATAATGTGAAAATCTTGTTTCTTTATTTTTTTACAAGTTATGCATTGATTATTTAGCCATGTCTCTTTAAATATAAATTGGTATTATTGGGAACCTGATTTAAATGCTACGATATCACTGTTTTCATTAGTTCTTATGTAGTTCATTTGTAATTCATGAAGGACAAAAGCACTTAACTGTCCCCTGAGAGAGATCCCTAAATCACAAATTATTATATATATTAATATTTTTCTATTAATGAAGCTTTATATAGCTTCAAATTGGTTAGACCCATCTAAAACTTCATGGCAGAACTTTAGAGTTCTAGTGTCAAAACATATATTGGCTCATAAATTACTATTAAACCCACAAAATAAAAATGTTAATAATCCAAAAATTTGGGAACAGATTTTTAATATTATACTAGCATAGTATTTTCAACTTGGAAATATTAATAATTATTTGTGTGTGGAGAGAATTTAGTAATCAACTGTCTATTACTTGCATTTATTCTTATACTTTTTTATATTTAACTGTATTACATGGAAGCATTCTTGTAAATATTGTATATAGAGTGTGGTTATTAGTGATATTAGTTAATGCTTGATTTGTGAATATATGTTATTTTTGTTCTTATTTGTGTTTGAAAATAATATAACAATAAAGATTTATTATGGAAAAAAGAAAAGCACTTAACTGGTAATAATTTGCTTATTATTTTTGAATAAATAGTTCAAATTAACGACTTGTTTTTTATTGTGAGAATCTATCTTGTGCACCTCTGTTTGTGGTTATATTTTTTGGGATGTTTATATTTTAATGCCATCTTGGGTTTAGTCTGTAGGATAGATGCTTGCTTGATGGTACAGGACAGTTAAGAGAAAGCTAAGGAGTGATGGAGATGGTTTCATACTGTTTCTAAGTAGCTGGGTAAAGGTTTAGGGAGGTATCTTTGGAGAAGGCAAAATCCAAATAAATCTCCACAGTTCCAATTATAATAAATCCAATATGCAGTTCGAATGACAATAAAACACTCAATATTTATTAAAACAAAAAAACAACCGGTAAGGGCTTTCATTCACAAAGAACTTCTTCAGACCTGGAGAATGCTTTGAAATTAAATTAAAATGGATTGTTGCTTGTTACGGTATATTTTACTTTAAGGAGTAGGAGTTGCGGGGGTGTCATGAGCATGGATATGTGAGTATAAGTTTAACAATGTAGGGGTTTGGCTGAGGAATTAGGGAATAGAGGGACACAAAACAAATCTGCTGCACTAGAGGTAGCCAAACATTTTGCACTTGCCTAGTACAGCTGGCTTCCTGAACACCCAGTGAAGGTCTCAAGAACAGAAGTAGTGTCATGTAAGAAAGCTAAAACATCCTTTTCCTTAAACAGCAGAACATTTTGTTTTTGTGAAACACTATAGTTACTTCTACCTGGATGTCATTGTGATGCCCGTGCACTGGCCCAGTAATCAAGGAGCCTCAATCCTAGAAGTACAGATGAGGGGTAGGTTGTTGGGAATGTTAGAGGTGGGTATGACAGATTGAGTAGTGGTGGGGAGGGTGGTGGTGAAGCCAGTGCCAGCAGAGAAGAGATAGCAATGTTTAGACAGTGGAAGGCAGGCTGGTTAGAGGAGGGCAACTTACATTTATTTATTAAGGGTAATTCATAACCTTTTCTCCAAAAGTCATTAGTTTTAGGAGGGATTAAGAAGGCCGGAGCCAAGATTTGCATCAAAACCAGAGATGTTTCTGAAAATCAGGGGCAGCTGAGAGGTATGCTCTACAAACAGTGTTGCGTTTAACACTAAGACATGTAAGCTAATACATGTTGGCAGTGACAGCAGGTTTTACCCATATTCCCTTTCCAATCTTATCCCTGGTTAAGATACAGTCTAGATTAAGACCAGTGTATTTTTATCTGTGGTATCTGCACAACTGGATGTTTGAATAAGTTCCATGTGTCATGAAAACTCAACTGGCCTGTTCAATTTTTTTTTTATTTACAGAGCTCACATCAACATGAATGACCACATCATAATTAGCTTTAATCCTTTAAGACTTAGTTGAGAAGTCCCAAGTTTTGGTTCTAGGCAAGAATTACATCATCACAAATTCTTACAAAACCCAGAAAAATATACACCTGTTTGATGCAGTGAAGTCACTAATTACTAGCATGTTTTGGGAACTATCAAGCAACATCTGCATTATGGGCACTCCAGTCTTGCTTGGTTCAGTGCTAAACCCAAGTATTCTGTTTTTACAGACATGCCACACTGCTATGGTATGGTGAGCCTGAGTTAGTACAGACATTGAAAGTCCATATAATGTGTTACACATATGAAGTTCTGGTTTAACTGAGCTTATGGTTTCCTGAGACATAACCAACACTTTTTTGAAGACCATAGTTATGCAATCATTTTTGTGATGAACATCAACAATCACAACAAATTATAGAAGTTCCTAGCAGGCACACTGGGGATGGAAGGGTGCAATACATGGATATGCACATATATTTTAAACACACTGATTGACAAACTGATGTCTGCCTTGAGGATAAAATCAGAAAAATTAAAAAGCGGTAATGTCACTCATCAAGATACACCCTCTTCTGGGCGATGTCACTGATCAAGATACACCCTCTCTGGGTGATGTCACTGATCAAGATAGACCCTATTCTGGTTCTCAATAGCTGCAAGCATATCATGATTTAATGTTCTCTGCTCAGCACTAGTTTTGGGGATTGCTGCACTGGGGAATACACTTAAAAACCTCTGGAAAAGTAGGGATAGTTGTGGGTGTTTATGCCCAAATGGTGGTGTTACTACTGAGAGTTATGTTGTAAATATTCTGGATAACTTAAACATCTCCCAGATACTTACTTAAAGTTGTGTGAAAAAGCAGTGCGTTAGCAACCAGTTCTTGTAGTCCTACCAGGGAGTGTTATTATCAAATCTTTGAAAGTTAGCTCATGACGTGACTCATAAAACTTAGCTACTCTGTAACAGTGTGTTGAGATTTTAAATTGCAAATTAAAGAATCACTGCAGATTCAAAAGTGGTTGTAAGCAGCATACATACTTTCAGATCACCCCAGAATAAAGGGGTACTGTCCACTGGTCATACACAGTTAACAAATAGCATAAAAAATAAATACATACATAAATATATGGGGCAAGTCAAAAGGAACAGTAATGTAAACAAGTGTGTAAGTGAAGGTAAGATAAAATTCACGTATTAGTTAATGCCACAATGACAGCTCCACACTTGTACTAAAGGCAGTTAAATGGCCTCTGAAATCCAACATGCAGTTCCAAAATTAGCAAATACAGTCTATAAAGCTCTTAGTGGGTGGCCACGGTGGTGCATTGGTTAGCGTTGCCACCTCACAGCAAGAGGTTCTCCGGTTCGATCCTCAGCTGGGATGCCATCTGTGTGGAATCTGCATGTCCCCCTTGTGGTCACATGGGTTTCCTCCTGGTGCCCCGGTTTCCTCCTACATCCCAAAGACATGTAGTAGGTGGATTGGACACTCTAAATTGGCCCTAGGTGTGAGTGCATGCATGTGTGTGCCTTCCACGGAAGGTTGGGTGCCAGGCTCGCAACTTGACACTGTAAAACTGCACTGCCAATCATGAGCGAACAGATGATCCAGTGTGGTGACCCCTAACTGGGAAAAAGCTGAAAGAAGAAGTCTATAAAGCTCTTGGTATGCATCTCTGCCACTTGATTTCTATACCCCCCCCCCCAGCAGAAAGCTCAGCACCTTCTACCAATCTGAGCGTCCGCTACCCTCCTAAGAGGATAAAAACTATAACAAAGTACCTCAACAGTATGCAAAATGTGCATACTGGCTGTCATAACAGTCAGCATGCTCATGGTAACTTAAGCACTACTGCAGAGGGTGGAAAAATACACTCAGGCATCCAAAACATAAAATGTTGATTTAGCTGGTAAAATGTAGAAGCAAGTGGGACATGAACTCCATTGAAAAAGAAAATGATTTAATCTGTGCATTTATCTCGACTTTCTGCATAATAAAAAAATCCATTTGTTTTTGAAAAACATGTACAGAAATGGAGAAAGGTTGTTAATAAAGCAAACTAAGTGACAAGTAATTTTTAAGAGTTTCCAGTGCAGTGACAGGAAACAAACTAAAAACAACACAGAAAACAGCAACAAAAAAGAGAAACACATGGTGGGGGTGCAAAAAAAGACATTAGAAAACCAAATAATAAATTTTAAAACATGTAATACCACAAAAAGATACCCGCACTCCTGCTTCATCACAGTGTCTTGGATGGAGCTCATACTGTGAATAAATTGCTCCTACTACTACAACTACAGCAATAATTTACTTTTCCTGCCAGTCAAGATGTGTTAAAGTGCACAAAGAGCTAATATCCTGACTTGCCTAGATGCACCTTCCACCCCATTACAGGAATGATACCAAGGGGGCACAACATCCTGGCAATCTATCCATTAGTCTAGGGATTTACCTTCCCCACTTGCATCAAATTATTTCAAACAAATGTGTTCTGAAAATCATCCAACAGGGGTACAGATGGCAATGTAAGTATCCTTCTTTTCAAGCTATTATTCCTCATGCTCTAAACCAAACGTGCCAGTTTCCATCAGTTTTGAATCACAACCAGACTCAGGAATTCATAGAGCTCATGCCCTCAGATCCAACGAGGAAAGGTTTTTTCTCAAGAAAATGTAAGGTGCCAACGAAAGAAGGAACCTGGAGACCAGTACTAGACCAGTCTTTTCTCAATCTTTTCGTCAAAGTACCCAAGTTCAAAATGCTCCATCTCCAAACAATGGTTCCTCTCATTCTTTTGCTAAGTTTTATAGTAATGCTACACTTAAATCATGCTTGCCATCATGTTCCTATTGGAAAAGATTAATGACTGTTCTTAAAATTGTGTGTATCTGGCTTACACCATCAGTTCTCTGTTTTATTCTTTGGTCTATCCACTGCATCAGAGATATTTGCAAAATATCTGGCTACAATAATTGCTTACTACAGACTTCAAGCCATTCATATCTTTCCCTATTTGAGCAATGTTCTTATATCAAGAGTTGATATGTAATTTTTACGAACATTTACAGATGCAAACAACAATTACATTAGCACACAGTTACAAATGCACAAGCAACAAGTTGTATTATGTCCACCACACATAAACTGAATATCATGAAAGCTCATTAACAGCAGCCAGTCAATGCTGTTACATTTTAACCTGTCCTACAGATGAGGCACCGACACTAAACACATCAATCTGGTAGTCATACTTTTCAATCAGTAACCATTTTACTGTTTAAAAAAGTCCATATTCCACTCTGAAAGCATACATCACACTCACACATTCATTAAGTTTAAAAAATATCCATGGTGAATAATTCATCAAAAGATATAAGAATGTAAAATGCACATTCAACCAAGCTGGAAACTTCCTGGTTAAAGCTGTCAGTACATGTACATCATTTTATGCACCTGCTCCACATTCTGAGAGGCACTGGCCCATATTTTGGACAGGAAAAGGTGACAGCAATAGACAAAATAATCAATGAAGCATTCCGACTCTAAAAATTTATTAACGGCAAATGTCAAGTAGACTTTCAATCAAATGAACTAATCAAAACAAAATGGTTTACAATGTGAAAGCAATGACTGCTCACCTATAACCTTTTTCTCTACTCCAGAAGGCAGAGCTGCTGTGGCCACCTCTGATAAACTGCCCACAGAACTCACTTTGCCATCGGCCAATGTTACTGATGTCTGCCTGGGAACTATAGCATTCCCAAAGGATGAGATAACCACAGTCGCCACTACTGTTGGTGCCAATCCATCGGAACTTGGGTTACCAACAGAGGCAGGGTGCAGGGTGGGCAGTTGAGTCGAGAGGTGCACTGGCTGAGGGCAGCCCCTGAACAGGCTGCTCTGCCTCACTGCTCATTATAAAACTCACAAAGGTCTGCACACAGTTCTGATATGGGCTGTCTTTATTCATTTCAGTATTGCTCAGTGTTTTGCTGTGTCATTCAAATTACTACTATTTCTGCTGAAACAACTGCCCATGTCAGAGTCAGGCCAAGAAACATGGCTACTATGCAAATCTCCTTTGTTACTCACATGTTTTTTTTCCTGGCTCTGAACTTAAACACCCTTCTCTTCACTAATTTAATGAAGATTTTGCCAAGATGTTTAGTGGAATTGTATACTCCTAACTACAAATCCAAGAGAACAAGCTCAAGCTCCTTTATTTGGCTACAACACATAAATAAGTGCTGTAACAAGGCTAGAAAGGTTGTCGTCCTTGACAAATAATGCTAATAAAACAAAATATAGCTAATTACTCCCGACCTGCAAACAGTCATTTCTGCTATGGAAAAGACACAATGGAACCATGCAAGAGGTGGCTTGGATTGCAAGAATCTGATTGGGTACCACCACTTGCTTCCTGCAACACATACAGAATTGGTGATCACAAGCAGATACACAGTGCATGGCAAGCTGATTTTCTCATAAAATTTATATATAAACCTGATGTTACTCCACACCTAAAACTAAGTTGAGAAGGTACCTGGCAAAGTTCAGGTACTTTTTCAACTTAATTTTTTACAATGGAGCAAAAACTTTACTGCAAAGTTACCAGTGCTTGTGGAAGGCACTCGGGTGGAACATCATGCCTTTTCCTGCATCTCAGAGAGTGCTCGGATGTAAGCACAAAAGCATCATGAGAAGGTGCTCAGGGTTAATGAGTTAAGAGCACAATAGAGATCACAGTCAGTCTGGATCTGGTTTCTCCCTTTCTCTCCAGATCCTCAATAAGAGACCCACTGGCACAGCTATAGGGTCCAGAGCTCAGCCTAGTGATCAAGCTAATATCTCCAGCACCCTCTCTGTCCAACCAATGCTTCGTGTCCCTGCCCAAGTAGCTGACACAGACGCACACAAACACACACACACACACACACACACTTTAAGATTTGATTTAGATACAGACACACAGACAACTCCTGGGGAAAGCTGACACAGGTTCTCCAACTATAGCCACTTTCTGCCCAGACTATAAGGAAATACCAACTGCCACCAACCACTATCAGCAACTATAAGGCCCTTCCCAAAGGGTGATCAATTTCACTGTGTAATATTACTGTTATCCAAATAGTAAGTGTGACGAACAGCAAGACTATTGGAGTGGCTTGGACAGTATCACCAAATACATGCAAGTACTCGAGAGCTTAAATTATCTCTGCACCAGACAGCCACAGCTGAAAGGTTTAAAAATATTTAATAATAAATAATAAAAAAAAATCTTATCATTTCAACATAGTGCTAATCAAGAGTTCAGAAATCACAGAAAACTTTAAAACAATATTGTAGGATACTCTTCCCTCATTAGGCCAATCAATTGATTACAATGCCCCATTTGTCATGTACCTTATTAAACACCTGCAACAACTGGAGAGACTGCAAAAGTACCTCACACAGAGGATCCTAGGCCTTAAACATGTGTCCTATATGGACAGACTCAAAAAACACCAACTATTCTCTGTCTCATATCACCTAATTAGAGGCAATCTCTGCTTGACTTACAAAGCCATGTCTGACTCAGCTCTGTTAGAAATGCTACATCTAAAGAAATCCCAATCCCTCTGCACCACATGCTCCAGAGATCTCAACATCATTACTACAATCAATGGAACATGCTGGAGGGACAGGTTCATAACTCAGAGACTGCCCATGCTATGGAATAGACTTCCCATACATGTCAAGCAGAGCACCTCACTGGCCTTCTTCAAGAGAAATCTTGATGAATGGATGGGAAATAGAAAATTCACCCCAGGGATCACTCCAGTGGCTTTACTCAACAGAGGCACTGGGAACTAAGGTCGGGTGGCACGATGCCAGGGTAATCCTATGGGCTAGGCTTGTAAAGGCTCCAGGGCCATTAACCTAGTACACACCTATGAACCTATAATAATAAACAATAAAAACACAAGACAAATCTCAACAATTCAACACAGTGCTAATCAAGAGTTCAGAAATCACAGGAAACTTTAAAACAATATTGTAGGAAAGTCTGACATAAATATAGAAAACAGCTAGACTAATCTAGTTAAATTCCTATGCAACTCTAAGAGAAATCACTGTTCTAAATACTACTTACATACAGAGCAAGCAACTGCTGGTGAGTGGATGTTCTTAATAGATCCCAGACAAGATACAAATTGCTCAGTCTCTCTCTTTGAGAAAGACTTAAATTGATAATACACAGTACCACTGAGTCATTTCACATTACATCATTGTTATCACTTCTCCTTTAGTTCCCAGGCTAACAGAAACTCAAAATTTACATTTCTTTCTAAGCTGCACCTGGCCAGGAAGCCACAGCAATAAAATACACTTTTACATGTAAAATCTAGTAATTACATCTGTATTAAATAATAGAAAGAATTTGCTAGCCCAGATATCCTGTCTCCGAGCTTGAGATCAAACACAGTTGTAATTCTTTACTTAACAGCTTTCTTCCAGCAGGGTGCACTTTGGTTACATTTTTGAAGTTTAGCATATAACAGTTTTCTTACATTTAGTTTTCTTACATTTGTAAAAACAAGCCAGTGAATTATATTAATATTTACAGTGGCATATAATTAACTACAAAATTCTATCTAGCTAGGCTGGCAGCCTTTACAGTCATTATTACACAAAATAGGGCAGGCTATATGGCAGCCTTTTTGTCTGTCCTTACATTACTTTAAAACCATTTTGTAACCTGTGAGCAGCTAGATACCTGTGACTGCAAGAGGTTAAGAAACAGCTGTAGCACTGCTCTTTCAGTGTTAAAACACCTATAGGTCTGATGATCTAGCTGCAAAATAGGTGTAATGGTCAACTGGACTCAAACATCTGCCTTCAAAAGTAAACCAAACACCCATCTGAGAGTACTCATAACATTGCAAAATCTACATTTCCTGCACAAATTTGAATGCATCCCTTAAAATTTTAGAAACCAGCCAATGACACTCACATAATCCACTGAATAAACACATTCCACACTATCCTCATATTCATCATGCTAACATGCCTTGGAGGTGGCACCTACATACCACACATCCTATATGCATTTATCAAACCACCACAGTCCAGATATAAAATAAAGGAGTCACCACAAAGCCATTAACTACATACACATAACGCTTGCCATCTTGCACCTGAAACCAGCTGCCAGCCCTTCCACGTTTAAAAACTGAGTGAACCAAGGAACCCCACAGCAACATTTACTCTGTTTTCAGCTTTCCACTATTGGGTCAGCCACAATTTAGTATGCTTGCTAGCCTTTTATACAGATCTAACAATATTTATCTCCCTCAAGACAATTCTTGCTAGGCAAAATTGCAGTGACTAATCCCAAACTGGTTAGCCCCCCGTAAGGTACACTCAACTAAATACCCACCTGAACGACAAATTATGTATATTACCACTACAGTAGATAATCACTTTTTCCTAATATTCCCCCAATGTTACACAGGAGTGGAGTTGGTATTATCACATGAGGAAATTGGCTTGGTCATTATCTATCCATTAAGAAGGCTTACAGATGCTAAAGTTTTACCAAATATTTGAGACATGGTAGTATATGGTAGTAAAATGATCACAACTGACTATTTCAGACACAGCTCAGGTGAAGAAATTCACAACAAACAAACAAACAAATAAACAAATAAACAAATAAATACATAAATAAATAAAACAGAACAAATTCCCAAACATTGAGTAATCATAGAAGGAAGAGAATCCCACAGACAATTAAAACAATGTGTAATTATTATTAACAGAGTAGAAAAACAGATATGAATTAATTTTAGTTGTAAATATGAGAGGGAAGCAGCAGGTGAGAACAGGTGGTCAAAGTAGAAATGATACATGTGACGATGGATAAAGGTGATGTATCCAGTGGAAAAGCAGTCAGATTTTTGATGGAAGTGGCTTTTGAGTGGTGCTCTGAATGTGGAGAAAAAAGGAGGACCCTTTTAGCTTTGTGGGTGGAGGTGGGGTGGATTACCAGAGTTTGGCTACAAGGATAGAGGTCACTATGGTGCAGTTTGGGTTGGAGTATCTGGAGTGAGGGAGTTAATTAGGAGAGGTTGTGAAGGCTGTAAGGGTTGGTTTTATTATGAGGTTTGGCTGCAAGAGGTGGGAAGGTACCTGAATGAAGTAATTTGAAAAGAATAGACCCTAAACTAGGACTAGTTCAGCTCTGTAGAAGACTGCTAACCATTTGGATTTGGAGAGGGTGGTGTAGTGATATTCATTTGGGGGCTGGAAACAAATTGGCAGATTTTGCTTTCAGAGGACTGTAGAACAGATGATTTCTTTTAGAGGCTGTGACCAGGATGGGGAGCACAGATATTCCAGTTGACCAAGGAGGGCTCCTTTGTCTATTGTAGCTTTAGCTGGTCTGGGAAGAAAAGGAGATAATTTCCAGGAGCAGTCTAAAAGAGAACTGATCTTTTTCCTCATATTTTCAATGTGGCTCTGGAAGTTAAGCAACTAGTTTAGCCATAAATCTAAGTATTTAAAGGACAAGGTTGTTTCTATTGGGGACCCAATGAGGCCTGTGTTGTTCAGATTTTTTTATGAGTTTGTTTTAGGTTTTTTGAAGTCTGAATATCATACTTCTTGTTTTAGAGGAGTTTAGGATCAGCATACGGTTGTTTAATCAAGAACTAAGGGAGTGGAGGTCATACTTAAGCTGGATTTGAATAGCAAGCAGAATGTGAGGGACTGAATCAAAGGATTACTATTTAATTTGCATAAACAGTAATAGGAAGGTTAGGGAGGTCAGAGGGAAGTTTGCTAATAAAGATTGAAAACAGTAGCGGGGAGAGTATGGATCTCTGGGGAGCTCCTTGGTAATGGGTGCTGAAAGTGATAAAGATGAGCCTAATTTGAGTCTGAAATACCTATTTGCTAAGACTTGTTGGAACCATATGATAGGAATAATCCTGATTTCCTGGAAGGATTGAAGGAAGTGAAAGTGGTCAATAACATCAAGAGCTTCAGTAAAGACATATTAAGAAGGACCGAAAGGATAATGCAATATAATGCAATGCAATGTTTCCATTTGTGCTATGCTTTCTTGTTGTTCTTTGATAGTTTATTAAATCTTTTCCCATAATTCTCAATGAAAATTGTTTTAGACTCATAAAAAAAAAAATCCCAGCTCACATGCAAGCCACTTGCCACAAAGAAGTCCAGAATGGCCTCTCCTCCTTCCTCATATCCTGCTCTGTCTATCCTTGTATGAGTATTGAGGTCACCCAGGGGAAACTCCGGAATAGAATTCCCCAATCAACCATGTCAAAGGTCTTTTGGAAAAAAAAAATATACATAAAAATATTTTCACTGATCTCTCCCTGACAAACCTTCTCTGGTAGTCTAGGGAGTCAATTATATTAGTCTAGGGAGAATTCCCTCTATCCTCTTGGCAGGGATTGAAGCTAAAAGTTGAGTATCCATATCAGTAAGTGAGACAGGTCCTTACCTTCTGGTTTGAGCTTTTCTTGTTCCCCCTTTAGGATTATTACTTCTCTGTATGGCTCCCAAGCATGCAACAATGTTTAGGAGGTTTAGGATATTTGCTCAGAAATTTTGCATTGCTGTTTGTATGCTCCAAGCAGACTTCAGAGGATTTTTCCTCAGGTAGACAACAAATGCTGGTGGTGTGATGGGAAAGAGAAAGGCGACTGAGAACATGTTCTTGGGGAGTGTAACTAAATGGCAGATTTAAAAACTCACTAGCATACTTTGTCAGAAATGTTGAGGGAGCAAATTCTTGTATCTAAGGAAATGAATTTTGAGCTGGTTCGCAGGATCTGTTTTTGCCTAGATATAGTTAAGGCATTATTAAGTTTAATGCTATCGGCTACCAAATTAAAAAAAAAGTTACTAGAAAATTAAAATCAAAGTCTAAACCAAATGTATTTGATGTGTTGAGTATTGTAACCAAGATAAAATAACTGGAAAAAGGGTATTTAGAAAAGGAAAGAAACAAATTGCATACAAATAAATGGAAATTGTGGGAGTAATACAGACATAATAATGTTTAGGAGGAGGTGTGAGGTTTAAGGGATGGCTGGAATTGAGCAATTTATGTAATGTTGGAATAAATGATAATTATTAAAATGTAAACTTGATGAAAATATTGAGAAATATAGTTTATTTTATTTTCTGTTAATGCATGGGTATCTATGTCACTGTTGCATTTGTGATTTAATAAAGATATTTAAAACCACTATTCTGGCTGTAGTAAAAGAAGTTGGTAATGAGATTTGTAGTATCACATCATTATATATCTCACACATAGGGCAGGATTCACGAAGCCTCCGTGTAAGAGTTACAAGTCTTACACGGAGGCTGCAGTTAAACAGTGTGACGTCAGCATGTCATGCATATGCATGAGGGCATGCTGAATCACACCTAAGGCTAACACGGTCTGTGGAAGACAGTAGGGGGCGTGTCCGTAGGCCGAGCCCTGCAAGCGGACACGCCCCCAGAAGAGTAAAAGTGCCCAAAGTAAACTTCCACGGCAGAGTACATGGGAATGTGAATAAACACAACACAACACATGCCCCCACAGACTATGAACATAAAATCATATAAATGAACATGTGTAATATTTTTTTTTAAACTGTAAAGATGTTTGCCCGTGAGTGCGCTCATTTGCGCGAGTGTGCCCGTAGCTCAGCCACAGTTAGCAGTAAGTGGAAAAGCATATAAGAACTAACTATGCAAAGTAAGCCAAAAAGCAATAGCGTAGTGGTAGAGACATTGGCTGAAGAGCAGGCAGTCATGGTTCGAGCCCCCACAACATCATTTTTTTTTTAGTGAAATAAGCACGAAACAAGTCCCTGACACATATGTACACATATAAAATTATATTTTATGTAAAATGTAATGAAATAGGCCAGTTATAGTGAAGAAATGTGAGATAAAATAATAACAAATGCCAGATGTGCCCATAGCTGAGCTATAGTTTAACAAGTTGAGTGCATCTGCCCGTAGGTGAGCAGTGGTTTAACAGGTGCAAAATGAGTGCCCATAGGGGAGCCGTGTTTTAACACGCTGAAACTGTGTGCCCGTAGCTGAGCTGAGCGTAATATGCGTGCTGACAGCCAAATGAAGCGTAAACCAGCATAACCCGTTTGTGCGGAGCTGCGCACCGCGCCAACAAGCTAACCAACGGGCAACGTTGAGCAAGCTGTAACAAAACTGGCTTTATACAGACACACCCCCCAGCCTGTCTAGACAGTCATAAAATATAAAACGCAGTGGCCAGGTTCGAATCCAGGATACCATGCACCATAGTCAAGGTACTGAACCACTAAGCCATGACAGATGTACTTAGAAATGCAGTAATAGCAAATATATAGGAATGAATAGAAAGTGGAGCATGACAAAGCAGGTTTTGTGAAGCTGATACAATTCCAAAATAGCCAATCACAGATAAGTGCGGGAAAAACAGCATATATAAGTCGGGAATACACAGCATAAACGATTGTAGAACTAACTTGCAGCCAGAATGTCAGGAGTAGGTGAGGGTAGTTGCTTTTGAGCACAGAGGTGGGGCATTGAGGAGTCCAGATATATGGTCTGGCTCCTTATCCACAATCATGAGGCCCAACTCATGCAGGGCCAGGTCCTGTGGGGAGCATATAGGGCTGAGGCGTGGGACCGGTTGGCTCATGATCTCACCAGTGCCACAGGGATTCCAAGGACTGGTGAGCAGGTCCGTCACCACCATGCGGACCTGAAGAGATGTAAGAAGGACCAATTGAATCTTTGGATCCAGGAGGCCCGGCAAATGCCCAATGCCCCACTACTGAGTAAGTTACATTTAATTATGTATGTAAGAAATTAAACTAGCTGATATTATGGAGATGTGTATTCCAATATTACTTCATTTATATTACAGCTGCAGGTGTCCGTTCTGCGAACCGCAGAGCCTATGGCGATAGGCTGGTGCGGTTGCGCCACCAGGCAGGTCAGTAATCCTCTCCCAGTAAAGAAATATAAAAGTATGACAGTTAGCAAAAGAGTGCAGTGTAGTCACTAAGTAATAACATGTGCAAGTAACAGTGTAAGAGTGTTTGCAAGTATTGCTTGATTACAAAAGTGTGTTGCAGTCTGTAATCCAAACAGAAAAATGAAAATGTCTGAAATAAAGTCTGAAATAAAGATGCCCCACCTGTAATATAATAGTACACAACCTGCAGCAGGCTGAAAAGTACAGCTGCAGAGGATGAGCAAATCACATGTGTGAAATATATCCTTGTTGAAATACTGAAACATGACAGTAGTGAGACTGCTGGAAAGGATTGTAATAACTACAGGTAAAACATGTCAATAAAGCCTAGAAGTAAGTACCATCCTGAATAGTAAAATTAAAACAAGTGAGAGAGTGTGAGAAAGAGTTATGAATCCGCCAATAAAGTAGTAATAACCCCTGAATAAAGTATACTGCAGTCAGTACAGAATTAAATGAATGTGACAAGCAGAACCAAACTGCGAAATGTGTTTAAAATGTTGCTGCAGCTGGAATGTGTATCCCAAAATCTGGATGTGTTGCTCTCAGTCTGCAATATGCAGATAGTATGATTGGCTGAAATACCAAACATCCACAGTTGTCTATAGCTATATAAAGCAAATATAGCAGGATGATGTAGCTGAACAGAACCAGATATGAATGTGTATGAATACAAATGAAATGTATATTGATGTAGCAGTAACATTCCTATCACCAACCTGAAGTAGATATCCCATAGGAAACTGTAGGCAGAACTGTAGTGTATATATATATATCTGCAGCTGTTAGAAATGTACAGCATATGTATTGGTATTTGAAGGTGTTAATTATATTTTCTTCACCCTACCCTATAACCACATATAATCCATTCCACGTGAAATTGGTATGTGCAATCACAATTAACACCCCTGGACATTTGTCCTGTTGGGTCATACATATTTGCATGTACGTTGATGCATCTGCCCTGTTCATACATCCAAACCTGATGGCCTGTTGCCATCAATCAACCCTGCATGTTATTGGACTGTGTATTGCTGTTCAAATTATGCATGTGTTATGCTCGCTGTTCAATGGTGTGAATATCTGGGTGTTTGGTTAATGGGAATACTAATGCATGCTGTACAACTAATTGCGAATGGTATTGTATGTTACTAACCCAAACAGTCATGACATAATGCAAAACATAGGACGACAGGGATGGCGGGTTCCAGCGGACCCACCTCTCCCACCTCAGCTGGCGAGTGCACCTGGCGCTAGTGCCCAGTCTGGACCCTCCTCCGGTGGCCCTGTGCCACCTGCGGGTAGAAGCGCTGCAGGGGATGGGGCCCGTCCCCCCTCTGCAAGTGTGGCCGGAGGAGAACCACCACTCACCCTCCGTAGCGTCCGGACTGTGGTGCGTAGGCCCCTATGCCAGCTTGAGGCACAGGTGGCACAACTTACGGGCATACCTGTTGCCCGGCCTACACAGCCCCCAGCACAGCCCAGTCCTGGGCAGTGAAGGAACAGTGGCAACTGCCCAAGGGTGGGGATATCAGTTCCACTGTTGCCATCTGTGGGCTCATGGGCTCTGGATATCCAAACATCCGTCCCCGTCAATTGTGTAACCCCCCCCACGTGTCATACACCGCTCCTGTATGCGTCTTGTTTGTCTTGTCTGTTGACCTACCCAAACCTACCTCCCCAGCTATACCGACTTCCTTTACCTGACATACCACTCTCACCTGAAAAAAAAAAAAAAAAAAAAGGACACTCTGTACCCACAAAAAAATGACGCCCCATACATAGCTGCCCATTCCACACACGTCTGCTGGACATGGAAACTATCAATTACAATTGGCTGTACAACAAGTATTATTGTTGTCCTGACACCTCTCTCAGGGGTGGAAGGTTTCAAATGTCACACCAAATTACAAACATATGCACAGCTTTTGCTGATGAAGAAATGGGCAGCTATGGGCCTTACCTACATCCCTCCTGCAAAACCCAAGCTTGTTTCCCTACTGTCTTACCCTCTTTGTGACCCCTTTTTCACCATTTTCCTGTCTCCCCATTTTCATTTCTTTCAAAGAAAATAGCGCGGTGTGCGCCAGAGTAAGCAATGTTAAGCTGTTGTAAGTGGGTGTGCGCGGAGCTGAACACCAGTGCGCATACGGGAGCTCTGCGCAAACCAGCACTAACCTGGTTACAACTGCTTAAAAGTGCCTTAGTCACTCTGATTGACAGGTCCTGTAGTCAGTTCAAAAGCAAAATAAAATCCCACTGTCAGTCCCAAACCCAGGACCTTGGAAACAGTAGTCTACATGACTTACCACTAAGCCATGACTGTTATACAAGAACATTGTGCTACAATAAATATATCATGTAATAGTAGGAATGAATGTAAAGGGAATATAGGATGTGTAGTACACAAAGCATGTCATGTATATTTACTGTCAAATCTAGTGAATTTCTATAATAGTAGTGTGTGAACAGAAACAGCCATGCTAGTTGGTAGCTAGTAGGTAATAATGTCAGTTATTATACAAATATAAATGTATGTATATTTATATAGTTGTAGGTGTCAGTGTACATACACACTTAGTACAGGAAACAGGAGAGATGAATGGAGAAATGTGAATCTACAACACAGCCTGAATCATGAGAGAGATACTAACCTTTACACTCACATAACAGTGTCCACGGCATACCAGCATGGTCCCTGTCCTTACAATCTGAAAGGGTAATGCCTATCTCACATACCCTTTCATAGCACTGTCCTGAAATCACAGTGAGAACTGCAATCAGTACACAACTGGCTGCATGCAATTAGCTGGCTTCCAAGTGGTGCAGAGGCCATCACATGGACTTATGCAGATACCTACAAAAGCATCCTGTACTCCCACTCCACACATGCAATACTTTCATTGCACCATCTGGAGGCAGAGAGAGAGAGAGAGAGAGAGAGAAAGAAAAAAAAAAGAAAATAAGAACACAAACAAAAACACACATAAGACAAACTAAGTTGAAGCTGTCATCAGTGTCAGTATCAAGTTGTCTAGCAGCAGCAGGAAGCTATAGTAACGGTAACGCAACCAGCTGCGACAAACACAGGTAATGTAAAGTAACAAGTTAATAGTCTACATACTGTGAACCCTCCATATGTGTTATTGGTCTGTATCTATATGTATGTCTATGTGATAAGTTGTGTGCACGTAGTTTCACCCAAAGGGGATGACTATACATTACATGTCATTCAGTGTTAGGCCATGATTCTGGCACCAGTTGTCCATTTCAGTGAGACCTGTCTGTAGGATGTGTGTGTCAGCTGGTGTAACGACTATGGCGCTTAGTTCGCAGTCATCTGGGAACTTTGTCATCCACAACCCGCACATGTTTGCTTTCACATCTGAGAAGTAAATGCCATACAAGAGGGGTCCTATGACCGAGCCCTGTGGGATACCACATGTGACTGGCTTTGAGTCTGACATGGCTCCCGCAATATTGATATTATGCATTCTGTAGTTCAACCAGTGTGCAACCTATCATGTGACATATGTAGTAACATGTAAGCTGATGAGCTTGTCTATGATGCCTGAGTGGAGTACTGTGTTGAAGGCCTTAGGCAAGTCCAGGTAGGCTGTATGGACTGCTTTGCCCTCATCAATGGCTGTAGTGACTGTTTTGAAAAGGTCAACCAGGTTCAAAAGGCAGGATCAGCCCATCACAAAGGTAAACTGGGTGGGATCAAGTGCCCGCAGGTACCCAATATCGCTGTATATGCGTCCCATAATGAATCATTCCATAGCTTTGCAGACCAGGCTGGTTAAGCTTATAGGGCGGTAATTCCCAGGGTCAGTACAGGTGCCTCCTTAGTGGAGTGGGACCACTGTTACTGTATGCCAGTGTTCAGGTACATATCCCGTAAGGCCAAGGTTAAATATCAGTTTTATATGCGGTTGTATCTCCTCCTGGAGTTCACGTAGCAGACATCCAGGGATACCATCAGGTCACATTGATGCTGTGTGGTCTGCTTTGCTGAGGGCGGCCCTCACCTGGACATCTGAGATGATAGGGAGGTTACATTCAGCTGTGATAAGTATTTCTAAGTGTGGGGGAGAGGGAGGGTGGATATTTGCACTGAACCTGTCTGCCAGAATGTTGCCGATATCTGTGGGTTCAGTGAATGTTAAGTAGGTGTGCAGTAACTCAGAGCATATCTGAGGCTTTTGGTCCATATGTCTAACAAAACTGAAGAAGGCCTTGTGGTTATCTATAGTGTCCGTGGCCATTTCCCTCTCAGAGTTGGCCATGGATGTTGTTATGAGAGATCATAGCTTATTACCAGTGCCGACCACAGATGCCTTCCCTTTATGTGAATCTGCTCTGTCCTGCAGTAGCCTCCTTCTATCGTTATACAATTTGCCTTTGGCTGGGGTCCACCAGACAGGATGCTTAACCTTTGTACATAGGGTCTGGGTTAGAAATGTGTGTGCATGTTCCATGCATTCTTTGGGATGTCCATGGAAGCATTCGCAAAGGGGTCAGCATTGTGGGTTGTGGCTTCCACTGGCCCAGTGGGCTGCATGGATACCATGTCAGTCCTAACAAGTGAAAATCTGTCTATTCACATATATATCAAAGTAGTCTACTGTGCTGGTGGTGGTGGTGGGATATGTATATCCAGGCCGATTAATTTGTGTCCAGATCACACTAGTGGATGGCGTTCCACATACAGTACCTTGGTATAAACCCCCAGAGTGAGGTTGTGCATTGGACCTGTCTCAGTGTGCTGACCGATGGGGCTTGGTACTATGTTGTATGGAATGTGGCAGGTATTGTTGCACAGGTGTTGGCTGAGCACTGATATCTGGCCATGTACATGTGTATCCACCAAGAGACACACATGTGCTACATATGGGAGTAGTAGTATATCACTACAGTTGAGTATCATGTATAGTATGTGTGCCATATATTGCTGACATAGTTTGCTGATATCCTGTTTGTGTTCTCTTTCAGGGACATGGCGCGTCAGCGAAATCCTGCCTACTCTGCTGCAGAAGATGAAGAGATACACCAGAGCCTGGTGCGGGATTATGACATACTGTTTTCCTGCACCAGCCAGAATCAGCAGGAGAGGGCTGCACTGTGGCCATACCTTGTCCGTAGGGTAAATGACATTGGCACGCATAATAGGACATATGAGCAGGTACGACATCACTGCAGTGATTTAATCAGAAATGTCCGTCAGCGTGCATCGGATATCCATAGGCAACAGGTCGCCACAGGAGGTAGGGTGGCCACACATTCCCCCCTCACCAGACTGGAGGGGCTACTCCTAAGTGTTGTGGCTCCAGCCCAGGAACATCAACAGCAACACACCTGCATTATGATGGAGGCTGGATCCACACAGCAACACGACATGGAGTGTGCAGTTAATATGCCATATGTACACTTGACTGTTCTGTACACCGTTAGTTTATGCATGTGTAAGGTGTGTCCTTGGTATGTAGCTGTCAACATATTATGTAATTGTGCAGGTGTGATATTGCCAATATCAGCAGCTGACATGTGAAAGGCAACTGGTGTACTACTGAACTGTATCATACGCAGTATCAATGGCACAGTTGTGCCCACTGACATTAATCCCCTCATTTCTGCAGGTCCCTCCGGTGTTACAGCAAGGCAGCCCATCCATGCTGGTGAGTGTGTTTTAAAAATACCTATAATAGTCCTGATAGTGCTAGTAATAATAGTGTAACTCAGTAGTGCTCTGTGTGTATACTGCGGGGTGTGCATGTGTGCATGTGTGCGTGTGTCCACGTGTGCATGTGTGCCTGTGTCCACGTGTGCATGTGTGCATGTGTGCCTGTGTCCACGTGTGCATGTGTGCATGCATGCATGTGTGCATGTGTCCATGTGTGCACGTGTCCACGTGTCCACATGTGCATGTGTGCCTGTGTCCACATGTGCATGTGTGCATGTGTCCAAGTGTGCATGTGTGCATTAGTGCATCACTGGTAACATTGTGTAGACATTGTAAACTGTGTTTCCTGTCTTCTTCCCACAGGTTCTGGTGCTGCTCTGGTGTCCTGCAGCAGGGAACCTGAATCTGGTGCCACAGGTACTGATAATGATGATATCTGTGTAATGGCACAGGAAGGTGTGTCAGGGTCCGTCATTGGTCAGCCAATTGACAGTACACAGCTGTCAACTCCATCATTGCGCACAGTCATCCTGCCAGTACATCCTATGTCACCATTGTCCCTAGGTGATGGACAGGATACAGTGGGCATTGACCAGGGTAATGTGGTATCTGTGGCACATGCTTTCCCACACAGCAGCCATGGGCAGGGTCCTGCGATGGTACCACACAGACAGTTGCCCATGGGTTCTCGTGGGAGCATCCGTGGGCATACTGTCTCTGGCAGACGTGCCTGAGGTCTGTCAACCTCAGCTATGTTTCGGGCTGTCATGCAGGCACAGTCACATATGGAAAGGTACACCAGACAGGGTCTGAGGGAGCTGAGAGCATGTCGCACATCCATGACTGACAGTATGCGTGACATCGCAGATGTTATCCGTAATTTCACCGATGTCATAGACAGACATTGTGGGGACATATTACAGCAGTTCCACAACCAAATGTCCATGAGCCAGGGCAATGGTGGACGGTTGCGGCGTCGACGTGGCCGTATGCCAGCAACAGCAGCATCCGGCAGTCGGCGCGGATGACAACAGGCCCGTGGATGCCCCCATAGTGCCAGCATCATCCCCAGCAATGCTGGGTCTGTGCTGCCATCAAACCGCCGCAGGAGACCACGTGCACGTGGCTCCGGACAGTCCCAACAGGGACCTGTGTCAAGTCAAAAAACTCCCGCTTCTAATGACAGTACCCAGTCTGGCTTAGTACCGGATATGGTCCGTAGCACCCCTGCCAGGCACAGGTACTGTGTCCATGCCCACAGACACTGATCTGTATGACCTGCCAGGTGCAGTCTGTGGCTGTCCACAAACTCCAGTATATGGCAGCCATGAGGTGGAACTGTGTGCATGCATACACACATGTGAAATGTTAACACCTAGGGCTACCACATACACGCACACACTGCACCAACAGTGCCCCACCCTGTACTGCTGTCCCTCACCAACACACATACACATACATGTCAATTGGTGGTATCAGTGGCAGACTCAGACATACCTAATTCACACCCTGTGCATATGATGAAACTGTGCCACCTCCTGCAATCTTCAACATCAGTGCAGGAACAGGTAAACATGTTGCTGATGCACAGGGTGACTACATAGAAGTGTATTACTAGTATCATGTTGGTAACAGTACAGTGTGCTGATATGAATGTGTGTATATCCCAGCATGCCTGATGCAGTAACTGTATGACTGTCCTGAATTGTTATCTACACCCATAGTAAGTACCATAGTGTAACAGCTGCACATTATTGCATACCGGTGGTAAGGATGTCAACAGATAGCCACATACATAGGTAGCACAGGGGAGAAGCTAATGCAAGTAGTGATACGCAATGATGGACATGTACAGTAATGGTGGCATGTTGCCCACAACGACTATGCAATGTGGATGTTTGCGCATGTTGATATGTGTGCAGTACCAATTTAATTCAGATTACAATTAAATATGACATAATATCAGTTCTACCATGGATATCTGAGCTGTGCATTCCTGGGTACATGTTGATAGTGCCTGCATATTTGCACTGTTACCTACTGGAAGTGTTACCCCTTCTTTGTTGTACAATGGACTACTTCCAGCCCTGCTTACTGTAGCTTTGTTTGCATGCATTTATTTTTATTTATGTATTTATTTATTTAAATTTGTTGACCGGGAGTGTCCGACTGGACATGGGTCCATTTTCAGCGGAGGCCCGGGGAGAAAAGCTCCACAGTAAAATAAACAGACAGTAGTTACATTGGATTACATAGCGATTAACAATTTAACATAGAAATTACTTACAACATATTTACAGATGAAGAACATAGTACATCAGTAGACAACTAGAATCTTTATCCGTGAAGTACATAACAGGCATTAACAAATGTAACATTGAGAAGTTCCTGCTGTATAATAAGTACTAGGCTTATGAGCATCTGAGCTGCATGTTTGCTTGACGTTCCCTGGAACACTGATTCCACCTGCAATGCAGAGTTACAGAGCTTCTGTGGATTCCTAGTGACATCTGCATAGCGTACTATATGTATGTCAATTTTCAACCTGACAGAATGTCACTATCTGTCCTGTTCGCATGTACGTTGCCTGTGACACATTGCATATGACTTACCTGGCATTTACCAACGTGTGCAGTCATATATGCCAGTGCTATGAAATCAGTAGCAGTACACCCACACATACTCACCTTCAGTATGTTGTTACCCATTGGCCCTATGTGTTGGTAATCACCATGGCAATCACACTACTATGGTAGCATGTGCAAAGGTAACCTGTGAATCACCTTTATGGTCCAGTTGTGGTTTATGTGAGTCATGTGGCAATGTCACAGCTGCCACATGTATGCAGTCAACCCTCTAACCTGGCCAGGAACGTACAACATATGTGTGAGATGCCACCACATAGCCAATCTGGGGACTGAGCACTCTGAACCCAGTACTGCCATACCCTGTCAGGTGGCATGACATACTACAGTGACTACAATACCAGTCTGACGTAGACCCGCACTGACAGCAATCCGAACACACTGGGGCATACTTGGAGACTCAGAATAGCATCCTGCCTGAGCATCACACACCTCCGCAGCTGGCACACAGGCATACATTAAGTCGGAACAGAGCACATGCCACACATGGCACACACATCCCGTGTGCCACACACTCACAGTCTCTAGGGCTACACAACGCACCTGCTACAGATGTGTCAGGTACCTCTCTTGACCACTGCAGTGGGGTATCGCTCAACAGGCTGTACATGGTGAAGGTCACAGTGATATGCCCGTGGGGCACTATGGTCCACCACAAAACACATGCATACAAGTCAGTCAGAGGCATGGACACATATGACTCAGTCATTGTCCATGCCACTATGGATGACCTGAGACATACCTCCCTGGACTACATGATAGGGAACATAGAAGGGCTCTCTCAGCATGTGGCATGGGCCAGTATGAGTCTGACCTTGGTTGCCATCATACCCTCACCAGGTATGCTACTACAATATGTAGGAAGGGTGTTCTATGTCTACATTCTGCTCACTCTCCAATGTCATTCATAGGGTATCCAATGGCTGTCAACGTGTGCTTACATGCTAGGGAAGCCACAATGATTTGCGAGGGGCAGCTTGCACGTGACACCCATGGGCCATTGTATATTGGCGAAGCCCCTTGATACACACATAGTGCCTTTTGCTGCAGGACACGGATTACATAGCCACCTCCGCGAGTATCACACAGGATAGGACACTAACAATAATGCTACACAACACCAGCAGTGTACACCGCAAGATGCACTCACTGGACACTGTCCTCAGCACGGTAAACTGCAATATCTGTGCAGTACCAGATTCCTGATTCACGGCTCACAGGTGCAACCCATCACTGCCAGGTTATACCTCATACCATGCCTGTCGTCCCCTACACATGTAACACACATGGACAGGGGGGTGGTATCTCAAGGCACCACAGATACACACACCTCCAGGTTGTTGGCACAGCACAAAACATCAGGGCCTATCCATGAGCAGCTAACAGTGTGTTGGACTGCCTTCTGGTTCATAGCCTGGCACACACAACCCTCCCATACACAGGAAACCCACCTGTCCTCCCTAACAACACTGACAATATGACTGTCTCTAGAAATGTCTTTATATGACTGGACTGCATCCAGCCAAACATTGTGTGTGAGCATTACTGTAGCTACAACACACTAGCTGAAAGGTTCCCAGCATGTAGTCACTGAATTGCAGTGGAACAACATGTTACCACTCCCACAACAGGTGGGAACATGCAGCACCGGTTCATCGACTACATGTAGACTATATGGCCCAGACCAGATGTGTATCCCCTGCTGTTGGGATTATACCATATACAACTCACACTGTATATACACATACCGCATGCGGCCCCTGCACAGTAAGACACAGTCATAATGTTATGCATTCCAAATAACATTTATCCACTTGAGGCACGTCAGATATGGTAACTACTGAAGGTCACAGGTATATATGTGTATGTGTCACACACATACATCATGCGTGCATTGCCATTGCTGGTTTAAGCAATGTCATGCATTGTTATGAACAACAACCCACACATGGTCATATTGTGTGACACAACCACACGTGGCAGTTGTGGGTTTCCAAAACACACCTATCTGTGCTCTGACAGTGGTAATAGACCCAGTAGCGGAGCGCACTATTGGCATTACTGGGCAATTAGCCCTGTTTGGCTGTACTGATAGTGTGGTGACATCACCTGTGTTTACTGGGGGAATATGCAGCGTCTGGTGTATTGTAGTAGTTGCCAAAAGGAACTGTTTTCTCACACTTGCAATTACGCACACCCTACTACCCCCCCACACACACACTTGCAGGATTCATACCCCTACATAACTATGTCATGACACGTGAGAGAGACGCATTAGCGAAGCGCACTATTCAGATTACTGGGAGGTTTCCTTTCTCCAGCTGTACTTATAGGGTGCTGGCATCATCAGTGTTTGGAAAGGGTAATGTGCATCATGTAGTGTGTTCTCCTGATTGCCAAAAAGCACATGTCTTTCATACAGAATTGCACACACACAAACTCCCCTCATCCAAACACACACACTTGCCATTTGCAGGATTCAAACCCCTACCCAACTAGGTTATGACACTCGAGATGGATGCATCAGCAGAGCACGCTATTTGCATTATTGGGAGGTTTCCCTTCTCTTGCTGTACTTATAGGGTGCTGACATCATCAGTGCTTAGAAAGGGGAATGTGCATCCTGTAGAGTGTTTTCCCGGTTGCCAAAAGGGACATTTCCCTCACAACAACTTGCACACACACTAACCCCCCTCCACACACACTGGGCATTTGCAGGATTCAAACTCCTACCTACCTATGTTATGACACTCGAGACGGACGCATTAGCGGAGCATGCTATTTGCATTACAGGGAGGTTTCCCTTTTCCTGCTGTACTTATAGGGTGCTGACATCATCAGTGCTTAGAAAGGGGAATGTGCATCCTGTAGAGTGTTTTCCCAGTTGCCAAAAGGGACATTTCCCTTACACAGACTTGCACACACACTAACCCCCCTCCACACATACTGGACATTTGCAGGATTCAAACCCCTACCTAACTATGCTATGACACTTGAGACGGAGGCATTAGCGGAGCACACTATTCGCATTACTGAGAGGTTTTTCTTCTCCTGCTGTACTTATAGGGTGCTGACATCATCAGTGTTTAGAAAGGGGAATGTGCATCCTGTAGAGTGTTTTCCCAGTTGGCAAAAGGGACACCTCCCTCACACAGACTTGCACATACAACACCACCACTTACCCACACACACACACACACACACACACACACACACACACACACACACACACACACACACACACACACAGAGTATTTGCATGGTTCAAACTCCTACCTAACTATATTATGACACTTGAGGGAGACGCATTAGCAGAGCGCGCTATCCAAATTACTGGGCATCTCTTTTGCACCTGCAGTATTTATAGGGTGCTGACATCTTTATTTCTACAGAGGTATGTACATCTAGTACTACCTGTCAGGTGGGGGATAGCATATATATGCATTTGCAGCCACCTACTTCAAGGTCAGATATGCACATCGCACTGGCAGGTTATGTTCTATACCATGCTTCGTGACCACAGGACCTGTAACACACAACACAACCAGTCCAGAACACCCCTCCCACATCCAGGACACACACTTTGCTTCCCTGAGAACAGTGCCGGGATATGCAGGTGTTCACATACACCATTCCAGTTGTTAACATCAGGTACAGGCATATTGTATGTGAGAACTGCTCAGGCCTCTACAACATTACCCTACAGCCACTACAATTTGTGGGTCCATGTGCTATGGCAGAACCACTCACCACAGCCATATGGGGGAATACATATTGCACCTGTCCATCTGCAACATGGGTACTCACTGTTCCACACCAGAGGTAGACCACCATTGTTGATATCTGACCATACCCACCTTTCCCTGGACATCCATATCCCATCCCCACCCCCAGGCAAGGTTATCACTGCAAACAAACTGTATTTAGCACAAGCAGACAATACACTTGTGAAAACTGGGGTGGAAGACTTCAAAGGACCCATGCTGGGGGACTATACTGGCCACTCTGCATAATTCTTGACAATTGCATTCTATGAGCATGTGTAAGGTTTGCATTGATCATGCTATCCCACATATACCCATGACTGCTCCACAGCAGGACACCTGTCAGGTGTACACCAGCCATATATGAGCTGTCCAACAGACAGAGTGAGCTAATACATTGCAGAGCTGTAGCCCACAGAGGGAGAACATCTCTGAACAGTACCGGCGCGACACTTCAATCCCACATAATCATCACAACACAGTGTTGACAGTGAAATTGTCCAGACAATGCAGATAGGGCTCCCCTCAGTCTGTTATTGACGCCCACTTACTGTTAGAGGTCCTCAGCAACCCTCTTCCAGCACACACCAACAACATGGATGTGGCTTAGCACATTCAAACCCTGGGATCTCCACTGTGTCCCTGCTTGACAGAGGCACAGCACACTAGACTCACATGATGCCTTATGTGACCTACTTTACAGTGGCACAGTAGCCTACTGTACTGGGGATGCAGATGCCAAGCACACTCTGGCTAAGCTGTCATTCCCTAGGGCAAACAGCCTAGTATTGACCTCTACACCCATATGTTTAATTGTCAGATGCACAATATTTGTTGCTGTTAGACTGTTTGCAGGTCTTTATTGCCATAGCATTCCCTGTTTCTATGAACAACTTGTGTATCTGTGGAAGATGTTTGAATATGAGGGGGATCCACTATATCACTTATGTCTCTGTAGTCATTTATTGTGTGCACTGGGCAGATTGCTGTGTTGTGGTTGGTTCCTGGAATGACACGTACAAATACCAGATATGTGTGGCCAACTGCTAAACGGAGATATGGCCTAAGTGTGTGAGCATGCCCAGTTCATCCGTTCCATGGCATGCTGTCTGACATATGCCTCATTTATCAAAGTGTGCGAGCATGCCCAGTGTGAGCTTTCCATTTGTTGAACTCTGCAGTCCACCACATATTTGGGTGAGTGTGAACTTCAACAATATCTCACATTTATGGTTGTGTGTTGGGTATGATGTTGTATACTTACTGGCCAACTGCTTCGTGTCTGAACACAACAGGGATTATACTGTGCCTGCAGGGATTGCATGGGATACTTTGCATACAGTTGTCAACATCCTTTCATACTGACCTAACACTGTAGTACCGTATAGTGTACTGGTTCAGTACTTTCACTGTGGTGGACAGTATCCTGGGCTTTAGTCCTATCACTGCTTTAAATCTTCATAGTGAGCACAACAGACTGTGTAGGGGCCAGTTGTGCACATATGACCATGTTGCATTATGTTCAGATATGGACTACCTAAACCAGACTTGTCCAACATTGGTAGTGTATTCCACAACATAGGTGGACATTGGCAAACACTAGCGATGTGCCCTAGGCCATTTTTGATGCTAGTCAGAGAGTGTGATTGTCCTTTGACACACATTGTAACTGGAGTTTGCCATGACATATGTCATGGTTAGTATACTGTGCCTCCATCTACCTGTGACATAACAGTGATACCCAGGGTAAACCTACCATCTCCCATCCACTCATCAAGATTCCTCTTGAGGAGTGTCGATGGGTGACTCTCTGGCTAACCTGTACTGGGAGTTTACTCAAGAGTGGGGGTGGCTTCTGTGTTATGGATCATTCAGTACAGCTTGTCCTATGTATGTCAGTGCTGGGGTTCAGGTCTCTTATGTGTATAGCTCACTGCCGTTCAGATTGTACAAGGTGCAACATGTTCATTGATTCCAGCTTGGACATGGCTTTATACATCAGGCACAGCTTGCCTCTGGGTGGGCAGTATGGCAGTGTGTGGAGCTGCAGTTTGTTTAATCAGGCAACACATGGCATCTGTTCAAGCTCTTTGCTACTCCTGGTGAGGTACTTTTGTGAACTTTACAGTTGATGGAGGTGTCTGCTGAGGTACATCCCACAGGGGCTATTGTAGTCAATTATAACGCTGATGAAGGATGACTGCAGAGCCATAGTGACCTCCCCTTATCTAGATCTGACAACCTTCATGATTAGGTGGGTATATGGTATGTTTCTGTGAACACTACAGCCACATGTTTGTCCAATGCAGGATATCTATCACCTTGTGTCCCCAGGTCTCTCATTACATGTTAGGTACATAATGGGTTAACACCTGTGTGGTAATTGGTGGGCACTTACTGTATATCCATGGTGGTTGACTATACACATTTCTGCAATTACCTTGCTGACATGGCTATGGCACCAGTTGTCTGTTTCCATGTGGCCCTTTTGTGGGTTGCTTGTGTCAGCTGGGGGTCAGATATGGTGGGCAGTTTGTACTCCTCTGCATACATGTTCAGTCACAGTCCTTCCATGTTGACCTGTACCTATGGGACATATATACGGAACGAGGGAGGTCCCAGGACCAAGCCTTGTGGGATGCCACTTATATCTGGTTTGTAGTCTGACATGGATGCAGCATGTCTGACCATGTCAGTTCTGTCCTTGGTCTGGTTTGCAACCCCTCTACTGATATAGGGGTTTATATTTAAGCTGGTGAACATATCCATACTGAACACGTAGGGTATTGTATGGAAGCATTTGCATGGTCCAGCTACGCTGTGTGGACCACATTGCCATCATCAATTACCTTAATGACTGTTTCAAATGGGTCAAACATGTTTAGGGGCAGGATCTGCTCTTATGACAGCCACACTGTGGTAGGGTCCGGTGTCAGTAGGTCCCCGATAGCTTTATGTCTGCAGTACATGCTGATCCTTTCCATAGCTGTGCAGACCAAGCTTGTCAGGATCCTGGGGTGGTAGTTTGCAGTATCCATTCAGGCAACACCTTTGTTGAGAAGGACCACTGTTGTTGTACACTGCTCTTTGGGTACATATCCTGTGGTAAGGCTGACATTGAGCAGTAGTGTGATTTGGCATCCCATTCTTCTTGGAGTCCATGTTTGACTCAGCCCAGGACACCATCTCATACCTTTGCTGCTGTGTGTTTTGCTTTGTAGATGATGGCTGTTACCTCAGCATCTGCAATGTCAGGGGGCCAGCAGTCTGCTGGGATAGATATTTTGCATTCTGGGGGGGAGGTTGCACTGCACCTGTCAGGTTGTATGTTGGCAATATGTGTGTGTGTTTGGTATGTTGTTTGTAATATTTGTGTGATTCGGAGCATATCTGTGCATTCAGTCAAAAATGTGAAACAAAACACCTCACCTAAGTTCTGCTAGACGCCAAGGAACAAATATGAAGAAAAAACGTTGCAGAACACTGCTGAATGTCCAAAGGTTTAAATAAAATCCAATGTCAAGTAGAAAAAACTGTACAAATCCAACTTCAGTAAGCAGTAAAAACAATTACAGATGAGCGCTTTCGGGTGTAACCCTTCTTCAGATAACCATCAAACAAAGTAGTAACAATTTAAAACAAAGCATGGCCAATCAAATTCAATAAAACACCCGCCTATTTTTCAGGGCAGGTTTGATTGGAATCATCTCATTGAGATCTGGAGGTCTATGGGCCAATAGTTCAACAATCCACTTGGCCTCATTGAGCTCTGTTATATTCTTAATATCACCCCCTCTACTGTTCAACCTGATATTAACAATGGCTTTAAATCTGAAGCTGTGCTGTGCATGTTTCTCTATATGCCTATAGAGGGCATTATGAGTATCAGCATTCCTAATAGCTGATAGATGTTGTAAAATCCTAACCTTAAACATGCAATTCATTTTTCCAACATAAAAACTTTCACACTGATCACACTCTGCCATATATACTAAATCCGTAGTCCTACATGTAGCCCTGGCTTTAAACTCAAAACCCCTCCTAGTAACTGGATGAACAAAGCTAGTGTTTCTATTAATATAAGCACAAGCTTTACACGAACCACATGGAACAGTACCTGGGTTGGCCTTGAAATGTTTAATATCAGTTAACTTTTCATGAGACAAAATGTCTTTAAGATTTTTATTTCTTCTAAAGCCAAAACAGGGATATTCCCCTACTATGGAATGAATTCTATCATCAGTGGTTAGAATATTCCAATTCTTTTGGACTACATCACAGACCCCTTATGTTATTACTGTAAGTGAACATAATTTGAGGTTTCCTTTTATATATGCCCCTAATTGACTTAGATGAACTGTCTTGCATATCATAGAGCAGCCATGGTGTCGACCTATCACTTCTATGTATTTTGCTGTTCTGGATAACTCTTTTGGTCATGGATTTGTTGTAACCTCTTTCACCAAACAAACCAATCAATTTATCAGCCTCAACATTGAACAGTGTTTCATCTGTACAGATTCTAGAATCCCTACTAACCTGTCCTTTTATAATATTAGGAAAGGTATGCCTAGGGTGCATACTATCGAAGCTTAGTAGGGTGTTCCTCCAACAATCCTTCCTAAACAGGTGTGTGGAAAAACCTTCATTCCTTTGAACTAAATGCACATCTAGAAAGTCAATGTCAGTCCATGAACTATTGGTCAGAATTGCAAAAGGAAGTGGATGAATTAATGAAAACTAAAAAATCATTAAACTGTACTTCATTCCCATTCCACAAAATAAAAATATCATCCACAAAACGCCTGTAAAGAATAATATATTGTGACCAAGTATTGTTTTTTAAAATAAACCTGTTTTCCCAAAAAGACAGTACCAAATTAGCATAGGTATTGGCACATGGGGTGCCCATGGCTACCCCATGTGCCTGCCTATATATGCTATTGGCTCCCATGAAAACATTGTTCTCCAAAACCAAAGTAAGCAAGTCAGTGATAACATCAATCTTCGTACCCTCTACTTCCATTTCATGTAACACTGTATGTATAACCATGACACCATAATCATTACTAATGGCTGTGAACAGATTTTGTATATCTATTGTGGCCATCAAATGTAACCCATTGCTGTTATCAATATTCATGGCCCCTAAGGTCATTAAAAAATGTCCTGTATCTTTAAGCACTTCATCAATACGATCCAAATATGGCCTTAGAGTGCATTCCAGCCAAATAGATATATTCTCTGTGACCCACCCTCTACCTGACACAATAGGTTGGAGGGGTGGGTCCGTTATACTTTTATGAATCTTGGGTAACGCCTTAAAAATTGGTGTAACAACATCATCCTTTTTTAAAAAATTAAACAATTGCTCATCAATACGCTCATCATCCAAAATTTGTTTAAGTGCATTATGAATATGTGCTACCAATAGCTTAACTTGTAGGGGATTTATAGGTATATAAGTATCTGCGTCAGACAGTAACTGTTTCATTTTGTCAAAATAGTATGTAGCATTCAAAACCACTACTGCCCCTCCTTTATCCGCTTGCTTGATGACAATAGTGTCGTTCTTACTCAAATTATACATAGCTTCACGTTGAACAGCTGTTAAATTATAGAATCTGTTTTCATGATCATGCTGTAAATATTGTAACAAGTCATGTTCACAACATTTAATAAAACTATGCATAGAAGCAGTGAAAGGGGGGATAAAACAGCTAGGTTGTCTTAACCCCGCAGAAACACATGAACCATCCCCAAACATTTGTCTCAAAGCTATAGTTCTACAAAAAAACATTAAGTCCATAATGACCTCGTAACAGCTTTCTTTGCTTGGAGCAAAAGTCAAGCCCTTACTAAAAATAAAATTCTCATCCTCTGTTAAAACATGATGAGAAAGATTGTAAACAGCATTATTATTAAGATTACCAGTCACTCGACAGTCCTCCATTTTTTCGTTCCTCTTCCCTCGCTCAAAGACCTCTTCCATTCTCCCTTTTTCTTGACCGGCGCTGGGAGCTGCACCAAAAAACGCTGTTGTTCTTTCGTATCCTTCCTTCTCGCTCCTTGTCTGATGGAATCAGAATCATCCACCAACGTGGATGTAGAGACATTATCCAACAAAGCAACTCTGTCCGTTGTTGAGAGTGTTGGAATAACAGAGGTTCGTTCATTGCTGAGTTGTTCTCCTTCTAACTGCTGCCCCAATGAAGCGCCAATCAGATTCTCATCAATGGGAGTTCATTGCTGAAGCTCAGTACTCACGCTCCTTGTAACTTCCTGTGTAGCAATTCCATTTCCTGTCTCGCATACGACTGCAAGGTTCCTGAGAGCCTGCTCTGAGACGCGCTTTTCATTGGAGTGTTGATCTGCACGACCATGTATTAGGCCAAACAAAGATATGACCTCGTGTAAAATCATCATAGTCCCTCTTAAGTTTGTTGATTTTCTGTTGTTTCAGTTTGTCATTACTATCAGATAGCGTGACATAAAGCTGTTCAAGCCTGCTTACATATCTATCATCCTTAAACTCAGTCTCAAGTTTCAACTGTAGCACTTCTATGTCGTTTTTCAATTTCTCCATTTCTGGTTGAAAAAAATCCATAAGCAACTCCATATATTTGAAGCATGTATTGATGTTGATAAGTTGCCATTTCGCCAGAAGGTCGGGGTATCTGTCACCTTGCGTAGGCATACAGAAAACCCTCATACCCCTGGGTACAACACCAAAATATAAACAGGCTTCAAAATGATTCTTTTGTCATTGCAGGCGTTGCAGCCTGCCTACTCTATAACTTAAATCTCTGAGTAAACTATCAAAGTTCTGAACAACACATAGAGGAACTGAATCCTTGATAAAACTATTAGTTTTTATATGGAAGTCCAACTGGAGCAACGGATTATCTGTTAGCACCAATTGCCTTGAAAGTTGTTCTTCAGTATTAGACATGTTAACTTGCATATTGGCAAAATTGTCAGTAGCACTAAAGTTCTTATTTCTTTTCACAGCATGTGAGGTGTTTCAAAACAGAAACAAGCAGTCAAAAATGTGAAACAAAACACCTCACCTAAGTTCTGCTAGACGCCAAGGAACAAATATGAAGAAAAAACATTGTAGAACACTGCTGAATGTCCAAAGGTTTTAATAAAATCCAATGTCAAGTAGAAAAAACTGTACAAATCCAACTTCAGTAAGCAGTAAAAACAATTACAGATGAGCGCTTTCGGGTGTAACCCTTCTTCAGATAACCATCAAACAAAGTAGTAACAATTTAAAACAAAGCATGGCCAATCAATTCAATAAAACACCCGCCTATTTTTCAGGGCAGGTTTCATTGGAATCATCTCATTGAGATCTGGAGGTCTATGGGCCAATAGTTCAACAATCCACTTGGCCTCATTGAGCTCTGTTATATTCTTAATATCACCCCCTCTACTGTTCAACCTGATATTAACAATGGCTTTAAATCTGAAGCTGTGCTGTGCATGTTTCTCTATATGCCTATAGAGGGCATTATGAGTATCAGCATTCCTAATAGCTGATAGATGTTGTAAAATCCTAACCTTAAACATGCAATTCATTTTTCCAACATAAAAACTTTCACACTGATCACACTCTGCCATATATACTAAATCTGTAGTCCTACATACAGCCCTGGCTTTAAACTCAAAACCCCTCCCAGTAACTGGATGAACAAAGCTAGTGTTTCTATTAATATAAGCACAAGCTTTACACAAACCACATGGAACAGTACCTGGGTTGGCCTTGAAATGTTTAATATCAGTTAACTTTTCATGAGACAAAATGTCTTTAAGATTTTTATTCTAAAGTCAAAACAGGGATATTCCCCTACTATGGAATGAATTCTATCATCAGTGGTTAGAATATTCCAATTCTTTCGGACTACATCACAGACCCCTCACGCTGTGTGGACCACATTGCCGTCATCAATTACCTTAATTACTGTTTCAAATGGGTCAAACATGTTTAGGGGCAGGATTTGCACTTACGACAGCCACACTGTGGTAGGGTCCGGTGTCAGTAGGTCCCCGATAGCTTTATGTCTGCGGTACATGCTGATCCTTTCCATAGCTGTGCAGACCAAGCTTGTCAGGATCCTGGGGTGGTAGTTTGCAGTATCTATTCATGCAACACCTTTGTTGAGAAGGACCACTGTTGTTGTACACTGCTCTTTGGGTACATATCCTGTGGTAAGGCTGACATTGAGCAGTAGTGTGAGTTGGCATTCCATTCTTCTTGGAGTCCATGTTGGACTCAGCCCAGGACACCATCTCATACCTTTGCTGCTGTGTGTTTTGCTTTGTAGATGATGGCTGTTACCTCAGCATCTGCAATGTCAGGGGGCCAGCAGTCTGCTGGGATAGATATTTTGCATTCTGGGGGGGGGGTTGCACTGCACCTGTCAGGTTGTATGTTGGCAATATGTGTGTGTGTGTGTGTGTTTGGTATGTTGTTTGTAATATTTGTGTCATTCGGAGCATATCTGTGCATTCCCAACATGGTTCCTACCATCAGTCGAGTAAGCCTTGTGATTATCCTTAGTGTAATGTACAATTTGTATCTTCATAAGTTCATAGGTTCATACTAGGCTATCCACCCTAGGGCATTTGTAGGCCTAGCCAGAGTGTGTGTGTCTTTCGCCGCCCCTTGCTATGTGAATAGTATGGCCATTTATGATTTACTTTACTGTGCCTCTGTCTGGACGTGACACAGTGAAGACCCCCAGTGTACATCTATGATCATCCATCCACTTGGCAATATTCCTGTTGAGGGGTGTCAGTGAGGGGCTCTGCCTAACATGGAGTGGGATCCTGTTCCAGGGTGTGGAAAGCCTCTGGGTTATGTATCTGTCCCTCCAGCACATCCTATTTCATTATGTGTTGAGGTTGACATCTGTCATTCTCACAGCTCCAATGACTTTGATTTCCTGGGGTGGAGCATGTCCATTACTCCTGTGTTGGACATGGCCTTGTACAACAGACATACAATGTCTCTGTGTAGGCAGTATGTGACTACATTCAGCTGGGGTGTCTACAGCCAGGCAGCATATGACATATATTTGAGACCCTTTATCCTCTTGGTGAGGTACCTTTGAGGTCTTTCTAACCGCTGCAGGTGTCAGGTAAGGTACATCCCATATGAGTCATTGTACTAGATTAGTCTGATAAGAGAACAGTACAGGGGTACAATGACCTCTGTTGATGTAGATGTGAATCCTTTCATGATACGGTGTCCAATATAGACAGTCTTCCTAGCCATATTGGCAATGTGAGTGTCACATAACAGGTTACTATCCACTTGTGTCCCTAGGTCCCTCATTACTCCTTGCATACATAATGGTTTACCACCTATGTGATAATTTGTGAGTAACTTGTTTGGTATTTGGTGGGACATTCATACTGTCCAGTGTCTTCAGGACGTCTGGGTGGGGTTCCTGTGTGTGAGAGTGTGGTCTGTCACATGCTACAGACTGTATAGCAGTTTTGACTACAGTTAGGTGCACATGGGTGGTCTCCGCTGCTTCGTGCATTGTCAGTTACCTGACCATATGGGTGTCTGTGCTGCATATGGATACTCCCCCTCCTTTGATGTTTTGGTCCAGGTTTTGGGGCCATAACGCATGATATGAGGTATAACCTGGTAGTGCTGGTGTGCTGTCACTAGGCTTGCAGCAGGTTTCTGTCACTGCACAGACATCAATGTTCTCCATACTGGGAAGGGCCTCAGGAGCATGCATATTGCGGTTTACACATCTGGCATTGGTCAGCATTACCCTTATGTTTCTTACCACTTATGTTTTCTAGGGCGGTGGGTTAGTCTTTTCAGCCTTGCCTAGGTACGGCTCTATGGAGGTGGCAAAAGCCTTATCCAATATCCAGACGCCCAGGGGTAACAGGTGCAAGCCATCCCTGGAACAGCAGCATGGCTTGTCATGCATGACATCTCAAGCAGACAGGCATTAGATCCTCTTAGACTGACAGCTGTAATTGTGCCACCTGTTAAAGCTGATCATTCTGTGTTTGTACTGTGGCATCATTCTTGGTGAGGGTTGGATGCTGCAAACAGCCAGTGTCATACCGGCCTGGAGTACATACTCAGAGAGCTCATCCATGTCTCTTTTCATGTAGTCCGGGGAGGTACATCTCAGGTCATTCACACCAGCATGGACAATGACTGCATCATATTTCTACTTGCTTTGGGGTGACCTGCATTTGTGTTATGTGGCGTTGTAGCAGCCTACAGGCAGCTTACTGTACCCTTTCCCTTGTTCAGTCTGGTGAGTGGGACAGAAGTGTGTCTGCCTATAGAGACACCTATTACAACTGTATCAGGCATGTTGTTTCTCCTTCTGGCCTGTGACTGTTTGGCACACCAGCTTTGTGTACTATGTGTTGCATATGCTATGTTTGGAGGTTGTGGTTGCTTGGGGGTCTGCTTTGGAGGCCTCTGTTGGTGTGGTGTGTTTGTAATTAGGGCCTCCAGGAATGTTTTTCTGTGTTTATGTGTTTGGTTTACAGTTGTGATAGGTCTATGTGGGACTGGGTTTGTGATGTGTGCGGTTACCTTCTCCTCCTGACTAGTTTTGTCAGTACTGAGTTGGGGGAGCTCAGCCTCCGGTATGGATAAATGGTTGCATCTCTCACATATATTTTTATTTATTGGGGGGTGTTGAGGGTTGTCTGTGTACTTGGGGCAGGTGTAACATTGCCTCAGGATTCACAGATTCTACTTCTTGTAGCTGGCCTTAGTGGATTGTATGTGTGGACATATTTTATTGCCATACTACTGATCAGTGATTACTTCCCTTTTTATGTTTGCTCTATCATGTAGTAGCTTCCTCATTCTCTTGCATGGTTTGGTAATGGCTGGAGCCCAGCATGCCAGATGCCTGCGTGTATGGCATTGTGTCTTGTTGTTATTTGTGATTGCATAATCCAA